>NC_057798.1:802866108-803128779 GCF_018294505.1 Triticum aestivum
TGTAGCTAACACCCTCTTTAGAAAGAGAGAATCACATCTGGTGACTTTTAGTAGTGGCCAACACTCTAGCCAGATTGATTTCATCCTCTCGAGAAGAGAAGATAGGCGTGCGTGCCTAGACTGTAAGGTGATACCTGGGGAGAGTGTTGTACCCCAGCATAAGCTGGTGGTTGCTGACTTCCGCTTTTGGATTCGTGTCCAGCGGGATAAGCGTGCCAAGGTCGCTAGAACGAAGTGGTGGAAGCTCAAGGGGGAGGTAGCTCAGGTGTTCAAGGAGAGGGTATTTAAGGAGGGCCCTTGGGAGGAAGGAGGGGATGCGGACAAGGTGTGGATGAAGATGGCGACTTGCATTCGTAAGGTGGCCTCGGAGGAGTTTGGAGTGTCCAGGGGAAGGAGAAGCGAAGATAACGATACCTGGTGGTGGAATGATGATGTCCAGAAGGCGCTTAAAGAGAAGAAAGATTGCTTCAGACGCCTATACCTGGATAGGAGTGCAGACAACATAGAGAAGTACAAGATGGCGAAGAAGGCCGCAAAGCGAGCTGTTGGTGAAGCAAGGGGTCGGGCATATGAGGACCTCTACCAACGGTTAGGCACGAAGGAAGGTGAAAGGGACATATATAAGATGGCTAAGATCCGGGAGAGGAAGACGAGGGATATTGGCCAAGTCAAATGCATCAAGGACGGAGCAGGCCAACTCTTGGTGAAGGACGAAGAGATTAAGCATAGATGGCGGGAGTACTTCGACAAGCTGTTCAATGGGGAGAATGAGAGTTCTACCCTTGAACTGAATGACTCCTTTGATGAGACCAGCATGCGTTTTGTGCGGCGCATCCAGGAGTCTGAGGTGAAGGAGGCTTTAAAAAGGATGAAAGGAGGCAAGGCGATGGGCCCTGATTGTATCCCCATTGAGGTGTGGAAAGGTCTCGGGGACGTAGCGATAGTATGGCTAACCAAGCTTTTCAACCTCATTTTTCGGGCAAACAAGATGCCAGAAGAATGGAGACGGAGTATATTAGTACCAATCTTCAAGAACAAGGGGGATGTTCAGAGTTGTACTAATTACCGTGGAATTAAGCTGATGAGCCATACAATGAAGCTATGGGAGAAAGTCATTGAGCACCGCTTAAGAAGAATGACAAGCGTGACCAAAAATCAGTTTGGTTTCATGCCTGGGAGGTCGACCATGGAAGCCATTTTCTTGGTACGACAACTTATGGAGAGATATAGGGAGCATAAGAAGGACTTGCATATGGTGTTCATTGACTTGGAGAAGGCCTATGATAAGATACCGCGGAATGTCATGTGGTGGGCCTTGGAGAAACACAAAGTCCTAGCAAAGTACATTACCCTCATCAAGGACATGTACAATAATGTTGTGACAAGTGTTCGAACAAGTGATGTCGACACCGATGACTTCCCGATTAAGATAGGACTGCATCAGGGGTCAGCTTTGAGCCCTTATCTTTTTGCATTGGTGATGGATGAGGTCACAAGGGGTATACAAGGAGATATCCCATGGTATATGCTCTTTGCGGATGATGTGGTGCTAGTTGATGATAGTCGGATGGGGGTAAATAGGAAGTTAGAGTTATGGAGACAAACCTTGGAATCGAAAGGGTTTAGGCTTAGTAGAACTAAAACCGAGTACATGATGTGCGGTTTCAGTACTACTAGCTGTGAGGAGGAGGAGGTTAGCCTTGATGGCCAGGTGGTACCTCGGAAGGACACCTTTCGGTATTTGGGGTCAATGTTGCAGGAGGATGGGGGTATTGATGAAGATGTGAACCATCGAATCAAAGCCGGATGGATGAAGTGGCGCCAAGCTTCTGGCATTCTCTGTGACAAGAGAGTGCCACAAAAGCTAAAAGGCAAGTTCTACAGGACGGCGATTCGACCCGCAATGTTGTATGGCGCGGAGTGTTGGCCGACTAAAAGGCGACATGTTCAACAGTTAGGTGTGGCGGAGATGCGTATGTTGAGATGGATGTGTGGCCACACGAGGAAGGATCGAGTCCGAAATGATGATATACGAGATAGAGTTGGGGTAGCACCAATTGAGGAGAAGCTTGTCCAACATCGTTTGAGATGGTTTGGGCATATTCAGCGCAGGCCTTCAGAAGCTCCAGTGCATAGCGGACGGCTAAAGCGTGCGGAGAATGTCAAGAGAGGGCGGGGTCGACCGATTTTGACATGGGAGGAGTCCGTTAAGAGAGACCTGAAGGATTGGAGTATCGACAAAGAGCTAGCTATGGACAGGGGTGCGTGGAAGCTTGCTATCCATGTGCCAGAGCCATGAGTTGGTTGCGAGATCTTATGGGTTTCACCTCTAGCCTACCCCAACTTGTTTGGGACTAAAGGCTTTGTTGTTGTTGTTGTTGAGATGCTAGTGTTGTATGCATTTTATTCCTTCGCCCTACATGCTTTCGTGATAAAAGTTGATCATGAAAAATGGAACGTGGCATTTCATTCTTTTCATGTATTGTAGAAATCCTGCAAATCAAAGAGGCCCGAAGTGTTCAAATCTGCAACTAGGCACTAATATGTTGTCTTCGTTTGCAGATACTAGCAGGCCTGAAAGTGGAAAATGTTGGGGAATATATCAATCCCATTGAATGCCTTGATCAAGTGAACTGTATGCCGTATATCACACACACTTTCATCTGGCTGCCCGTTTCTATTCTTTTTCTTCATCGCAAACGGTTCATTGGAGTGAACCGCATGCCCCTCTTCGCACACGTAAGTAAAATCCGAACCGTGTTTGATGTATCCAACATCGCAAACGTTTTGCATCTTTTTTGATGGCTTTTTACATTACCGTTTGCGATTAATACATCGCACACAGTTTCATTGAAGGGTCTCTGATTATAGCGTCGCTTAGCAGCATCCCGCAGTAGTGTGTCATGGATTTATTTTTCTTGTGACACATCTTGTTTTATTTGTTGGACTCTGATAAATGAAAAGTTCACTTGCAGACTGCTCTTTTCTTACACATTTGACTAAAACAAGTTTCGTTTCCTATTATAGTTTCTTTTTTCAGATTTTGGTGTGTTATCTCGAACATATTGTGCGTGCAATTAATTTCTGGAACTAATATTCCCTTTCAAGAGAGTTCATATTCACTGTTAATTTTTGAAAGTCGATGTTCATGTTTCTGAGCCACAAGTGCTCCTAAAAGTATTACATGGCAAGTGGAGCGCAGGGTGAGTGCCCATGTTTTAGCAATCTTGGGTTCCTTTTTCAAGATTTCGGATTTAGTTTGGTTATTAAGATTGCTTGTCGCACCGTACTAACACTGCCTGATATATCGTTTTTAAGCTTTTGAGACCTAAAGGCAAGTATTGCAGGCGACCGGCGAAGCCTAAACTATTTCTGCTTAATATGATAATGTTAGGCAGGCAGGCTGTTAAATATGTTTTGTAATTTTATGAGAAGTTGTAAATTTTCAGCTGAACGAGTTGCCCAAGATGTACATCTGAACCTATTCTTAGGTTTACAAATCCAGATGACATGAAATTGATAAAGCCAACTTTCCATTCCTACAGTGATTTGACAAGGCCCAACTTGACAATCTATGCACCATCACCATGCGCCCCAGGCTGTCTACATACTAAAACAATAGTCTATTAGTTGTGAGATCTCTTACTGCTCAAATCATGGTCACCGCATCATAAATAAAATCGATAGCATGACAATTGGATCTGACGTTTTAATGTGTATCTGACGCGCTGTGAGGAATTATTTTTTTTTGCGGGGGACGGGCTGTGAGGATTAAAGCTGCACTTGAGTCAATTCGAAGTATTGTTTACAATTGATATATTTTCCTTACTGGGAGTTAGATCCAAAAGGCTAATTTTGTTATGGTCTCACTGCATCACTGAGACGCACATACCAAAATTTACTTTTAAAGGTTAACACGTATTACGATTATTTTGGAAATATCTCTCGCTTATATTTGGACCCATACAAAATATTCAAATTTTCTCAAATACTGCTTGGATTATTTTAAGATAGTTTTATTATTCATTGTCATTATGGGCGGGCGCCGCGAAGCTCGCCTTCATGTTCTAGTGATCCGTAAATCATGCCGCTGCCAAATTAACAAGTCCCTTTTGACTTACATACATGCATATAGAAACTAGTGGGTTGTCAGCTGTACATGCATATAGAAACCAGAAGGGTGGCAAGTTCAAAGGAAGTGCCACCTTGGTCCATGCGACCTGCACATGCATCTTATCGTTCCACTTTCGTAATGCAAAAATGCTACGCTCTCTCTTCAACTAGTCGATCGTGTGGGTCACACACGCACGCACACATCGAGCATGGAGGTAACTGGTCGTTCGGCTTATAAAAAACAAGGGGCAGTGGATACCTTGTGCAAGCCACACGGCCTTCGTACGAAGGTGCAACAAGCTCAGCTACAGCCTACAGCCACAGAGCTAGCAGCTAGCAATGGCGTCCAGAACAGCAGCGGCGACCGTGGTGGTCCTGGCCTTGGTCTGTGCCGTGCAGTCGTCACTCTCCGTGGCGGCGGCCACCGGGGGTCTGTCCCCTGACTTCCACGCGGCGACATGCCCGGCGCTGGAGCACATCGTGGCGGACCACGTGTGGAAGGCCTTCAAGAACGACTCCGGCGTGGCGCCGGCCCTCATCCGCATCCTCTTCCATGACTGCTTCCCGCAGGTGCGTATCGACGTCCAAAATTTGTTTGTACTTCCTTCGTTTACAAATGTAAAATGTTTTGGGCACTTGAATATGGACCATAAACGGACTGAAATAAGCAAAGAAACACACTAGAATGTACCTGTGTATATCTCATTCAAGAAAAAACTTAGAACATCTTTTGTCAGTCAATCTGTGGATGGACGGTGTATGTATGCATGTATCAAAATGCATGACATATTTCATCCTAATGTTGCAGGGCTGCGACGCGTCAGTGCTCATCGAGGGCCCCGGCACCGAGCAGGATGAGATCCCCAACAGGACGCTCCGCAGAGTGGCGCTGGACCTCATTGAGCGCATCCGGGCCACCGTGCACACCGAATGCAAGGCCACGGTGTCCTGCGCCGACATCACCATCCTCGCCACCCGCGCCTCCCTCATCATGGCCGGCGGGCCCCGCTTTGACGTCACCCTCGGCCGCCGTGACTCCTTCTTCCCGGCGTCCAAGGACCAGGTCGGCCTGCTGCCGGCGCCCTTCCACCCCGTGGACACCCTCATCAAGTCCTTCGGCGACCGCGGCCTCAATGTGGAGGACCTGGTGTCTCTCTCCGGCGCGCACACCTTCGGCGTCGCCCACTGCCCGGCCTTCCATGACCGGTTCAAGGATGGCTTCGACACGAACCCGGCCATCGACCGCAGGTTCGCCACGATGCTGCGGAACAAGTGCGCCAAGGACACCCCCGAAGGCACCCTGAAGCAAAATCTCGACGTGCGCACGCCCGACGTTTTCGACAACAAGTACTACTTCGACCTGATCGCGAGGCAGGGGCTGTTCAAGTCCGACCAGGGGCTGATGAACCACACGGCCACCCAGCGCATGGCCACCCGTTTCTCCCTCAACCAGGACGCCTTTTTCCAGCAGTTCTCCAAGTCCATGGCCAAGATGGTCAACATGGACCTGCTCACGGGCGACAAGGGCGAGATCCGGGCCAGATGCGCCGTCCGCGGCACTCCTCCCCGCATCGAGTCCGCCGTCACCAACGACGACGAGGGGATCGCCGCCGACATGTAAGAGATGTTCGATGTAATTTAGAGTTCATGGGCGAACTGTGTGACGCACGCACGCAACGTGGTCAAGTAGATGTGTTTCTTTGAGTGTGCTGTGCTGTGCTATCTAGTCAATAAGATGAGTGGTCAATCCGTATGCTTCCTAGCGTAGGATCGGTCGAGGTAGGTTCTTTTTTGGACACCGGTTTAAGATCTTCAGCAACATCATAATGTCTTTTTAGATTTCCAACATCACTAAGCTGCAAGATCAGGAATGCTACCATGGCAGTTTTCTGTGTTCACTGTGCGATGGTCAACACATCTCTCTCTAATCTTTCCCTACTAATAAACCACGCATTGCTTCAGGTCGTCCGTGGTGGCAATTTTATAAAAAAGTCCCTCCTATTTTGGATATTCAACCCGCAGTACAATCTGAAGTGCTATTGTGAGGAAACATTTCGTTCTTACAAAAAGGACCCTGTGTTTTTTATATTCAACAAAGTGGTTATTGGCGAGCGAAGCGAGTTGGATGTCGAGACTGCCGCGATGCAGACGACGCCGGGCACGGCGGCGGCGATCTTCGGCCAGATCCGGCCGAGGAGGCGCAGCGGCGGCCGGATCCTGTTGCAAGTACGGCGTGGAGGCGATCTAGGAGGCGCGGGAGGAGGTCCAGCGGCGGGGCTTGAACTCCAAGTTCATGGCGGTGGCGTTCCTCGCCGGTTTCGATCGAGATGGCGAGCTCCGACAGGGTCTCTCCATGGCGACGGCGGTGCTGCACCTGTGAGAGAGACAGAGGTAAGGGGGACAGAAAGGAAGGAGGAGAGGCAGGGAGAAACACACCTGCATTAGTTAGAATTCAACCCACAATCCTTTATTTGTGTATCTTATCTAGACGCACGCGCCCATTCGGTCATGCGCCGTCGGCAGCCGTCTTCGGCCTCCGCCAGTCCTAGCCCTGTCGTCCGTCCGGGACGGCGGCGGAGATGGCTACGGCCGCTGCTGAGGGTGAGAAGGCGGTCGCCGTTCCTCGGACGGGAGGATGGAGGAAGCCTCGCCGGGAGGATATTGGCCCGATCTGGAGCGCTGGGCGGGCGGCCAGATCGGACGACAATAGAGGAGCTCCAAGGCGCCATCGTTGCGCGTTCTCCAAGCCACCACGGCCGCGCACTACAGGAGTGGCGGGGCGACGCCAAGCCGTTCTTGGGCAGTCTGGATAGAGAAGGGAGAGCAGCGCGTCAGGTAGAATGGAGAAGAGGAGGAAATGTGCGGTGGGTGTTGCTAGATGTTGTGTGGATAAGGGACACGTGGTGGGTAATGGGTGTTGTGCTAGATGTTGTGCTGGACCGACCGAAGCTGCTGGATCAATGCACCGATTACAATTTTTATGTGGGATGAGCACTTGCTTGCTTCTGTTTGTCTGTTAATTTACTATATATATTTCTTTCCCTACTAATAAACCACGCATTGCTTCTGGTCGTCCGTCGTGGCAATTTTATAAAAAAGTCCGTCCTATTTTGGATATTCAACCCGCAGTACAATCTGAAGTGCTATTGTGAGAAAACGTTTCGTTCTTACAAAAAGGACCCTGTGTTTTTTATATTCAACAAAGTGGTTATTGGCGAGCGAAGCGAGTTGGATGTCGAGACTGCCGCGATGCAGACGACGCCGGGCACGGCGGCGGCGATCTCCGGCCAAATCCGGCCGAGGAGGCGCGGCGGCGGCCGGATCCTGTTGCAAGTACGTCGTGGAGGCGATCTAGGAGGCGCGGGAGGAGGTCCAGCGACGGGGCTTGAACTCCAAGTTCATGGCGGTGGCGTTCCTCGCCGGTTTCGATCGAGATGGTGAGCTCCGACAGGGTCTCTCCATGGCGACGGCGGTGCTGCACCTGTGAGAGAGACAGAGGTAAGGGGGACAGAAAGGAAGGAGGAGAGGCAGGGAGAAACACACCTGCATTAGTTAGAATTCAACCCACAATCCTTTATTTGTGTATCTTATCTAGACGCACGCGCCCATTCGGTCATGCGCCGCCGGCAGCCGTCTTCGGCCTCTGCCGGTCCTAGCCCTGTCGTCCGTCCGGGACGGCGGCGGAGATGGCTACGGCCGCTGCTGAGGGTGAGAAGGCGGTCGCCGTTCCTCGGACGGGAGGATGGAGGAAGCCTCGCCGGGAGGATATTGGTCCGATCTGGAGCGCTGGGCGGGCGACCAGATCGGACGACAACAGAGGAGCTCCAAGGCGCCATCGTTGCGCGTTCTCCAAGCCACCACGGCCGCGCACAACAGGAGTGGCGGGGCGACGCCAAGCCGTTCTTGGGCACTCTGGATAGAGAAGGGAGAGCAGCGCGTCAGGTAGAATGGAGAAGAGGAGGAAATGTGCGTTGGGTGTTGCTAGATGTTGTGTGGATAAGGGACACGTGGTGGGTAATGGGTGTTGTGCTAGATGTTGTGCTGGACCGACCGAAGCTGCTGGATCAATGCACCGATTACAATTTTAATGTGGGATGAGCACTTGCTTGCTTCTGTTTGTTTGTTAATTTACTATATATATTTATGCCTACTACGTCTTACGAATACATTATCTGATACACTCCCTCTGTTTCTAAATATAACTTTTCTTAAAGATTCTAATGTGAACTAAATATGGAGCAAAACAAGTGAATCTACACACTAAAATACGTGTATATTCATCTGTACGTAGTCCAGATTCAAATGTCTAAAAGACTTATATTTAGAAACAGAGGGAATAATAATTAAAAGTGAGTGACATATTGAAAAATAAATTCTTAAAGGAGATGATATTTAGGTCTCACGGTTACTTGCTGAACATCAAGATATTCCTCAACTCTAGATGGCATCGATGTCTTGGTGAGATTGGGAGGAGACAGCGAGGGATGAAGAGTAGAGAGAGTACGAGAACAGCGTCTTGCTCGCGTCTTGTTTCTCCCCGCATGGCAGCTAGGAGGGGGGGGGGGGGGGGGGCACTCCCTTTTGTTGTACCATCTATCTCGCAGCTCTGTCTACCCTAATCCTTATCCCATCGAGGACCGTTGATAATGTCCATGGAAGTGGTCATGTTGGCATAGAGGGTGTGCTCGTACTACTAGCGGCAACGTGTCAATAAAATAGCGCGAACCACTGTAAACTCTTTACTTTCTGGCCACCATATTTTTAAAGTAGGAATGCATAAATATTAATGTTAATAAGGATTGGAAGATATAGAAATTAATATATTACTTATTTGAAGGTGCTATAGGTATACGAATGATGCACAATTACGTACGCATCGAAGGATCGATAAATGTATAGACTTATGTAATTACTTTAACGCGGGGTTGTTGAATATCAACAACTTGTTACACGTAATCCAATTTTTTTAGAGCGAGTCAAATGCGTGGGTTTTATTAGCAGAACAGAAAAAGATTACAAGCTTTTGAAATACAACTGAATCTTCACAAAGTGGATTCTTATGAGTCTTGCAATTGAAAATCATATTATTCAGATTGACAGATAGTGGTGGACGCAAGAATAAAATGAAGGGTGTGCACGCTCTAAATTTTTTTGCTACCTAATCCAAGTGTCATACAAAATATTAAAATAAATCTAAGAGTCCGTGTGGTATTCGAGAGTTTATCTGTCAACATTTGCGTACCCACGGGGTATACCGGGTGTACCGTGGCACATCTACAAATTTGCGAATTTCCTTTTTACCATATAATTCTCTTGGCCTGAATCGAATTGGCAGAGGCCCAGCCACCTTCTCCCGAGTCCTGAGCAAGCGAGCGAGAGACATAGAGCGCAGCCGCAAGCTGCGCCGACCCAGGTAATATCATCTCCTTTAAGAATTTATTTTTCAATATGTCACTCACTTTTAATTATTATTCCCTCTGTTTCTAAATATAAGTCTTTTAGAGATTTGAATATGGACTACGTACAGATGAATATACACGTATTTTAGTGTGTAGATTCACTTGTTTTGCTCCATATTTACTTCACATTAGAATCTTTAAGAAAAGTTATATTTAGAAACAGAAGGAGTGTATCAGATAATGTATTTGTAAGACGTAGTAGGCATAAATATATATAGTAAATTAACAAACAAACAGAAGCAAGCAAGTGCTCATCCCGCATAAAAATTGTAATCCGTGCATTGATCCAGCAGCTTCGGTCGGTCCAGCACAACATCTAGCACAACACCCATTACCCACCACGCGTCCCTTATCCACACAACATCTAGCAACACCCACCGCACATTTCCTCCTCTTCTCCATTCTACCTGACGCGTTGCTCTCCCTTCTCTATCCAGAGTGCCCAAGAACGGCTTGGCGTCGCTCCGCCACTCCTGTAGTGCGCGGCCGTGGTGGCTTGGAGAATGCGCAACGATGGCGCCTTGGAGCTCCTCTGTTGTCGTCCGATCTGGCCGCCCGCCCAGCGCTCCAGATCGGGCCAATATCCTCCCGGCAAGGCTTCCTCCATCCTCCCGTCCGAGGAACGGCGACCGCCTTCTCACCCTCAGCAGCGGCCGTAGCCATCTCCGCCGCCGTCCCGGACGGACGACAGGGCTAGGACTGGCGGAGGCCGAAGATGGCTGCCGGCGGCGCATGACCGAATGGGCGCGTGCGTCTAGATAAGATACACAAATAAAGGATTGTGGGTTGAATTCTAACTAATGCAGGTGTGTTTCTCCCTGCCTCTCCTCCTTCCTTTCTGTCCCCCTTACCTCTGTCTCTCTCACAGGTGCAGCACCGCCGTCGCCATGGAGAGACCCTGTCGGAGCTCGCCATGTCGATCGAAACCGGCGAGGAACGCCACCGCCATGAACTTGGAGTTCAAACCCCGCCGCTGGACCTCCTCCCGCGCCTCCTAGATCGCCTCCACGCCGTACTTGCAACAGGATCCGGCCACCGCCGCGCCTCCTCGGCCGGATCTGGCCGGAGATCGCCGCCGCCGTGCCCGGCGTCGTCTGCATCGCGGCAGTCTCGACATCCAACTCGCTTCGCTCGCCAATAACCACTTTGTTGAATATAAAAAACACAGGGTCCTTTTTGTAAGAACGACACGTTTTCTCACAATAGCACTTCAGATTGTACTGCGGGTTGAATATCCAAAATAGGTGGGACTTTTTTTTTAAATTGCCACGACGGACGACCAGAAGCAATGCGTGGTTTATTAGTAGGGAAAGAAATATATATAGTAAATTAACAAACAAACAGAAGCAAGCAAGTGCTCATCCCGCATAAAAATTGTAATCGGTGCATTGATCCAGCAGCTTCGGTCGGTCCAGCACAACATCTAGCACAACACCCATTACCCACCACGTGTCCCTTATCCACACAACATCTAGCAACACCCACCGCACATTTCCTCCTCTTCTCCATTCTACCTGACGCGCTGCTCTCCCTTCTCTATCGAGAGTGCCCAAGAACGGCTTGGCGTCGCCCCGCCACTCCTGTAGTGCGCGGCCGTGATGGCTTGGAGAACGCGCAACGATGGCGCCTTGGAGCTCCTCTGTTGTCGTCCGATCTGGCCGCCCGCCCAGCGCTCCAGATCGGGCCAATATCCTCCCGGCGAGGCTTCCAACATCCTCCCGTCCGAGGAACGGCGACCGCCTTCTCACCCTCAGCAGCGGCCGTAGCCATCTCCGCCGCCGTCCCGGACGGACAACAGGGCTAGGACTGGCGGAGGCCGAAGACGGCTGCCGGCGGCGCATGACCGAATGGGCGCGTGCGTCTAGATAAGATACACAAATAAAGGATTGTGGGTTGAATTCTAACTAATGCAGGTGTGTTCTCCCTGCCTCTCCTCCTTCCTTTCTGTCCCCCATACCTCTGTCTCTCTCACAGGTGCAGCACCGCCGTCGCCATGGAGAGACCCTGTCGGAGCTCGCCATCTCGATCGAAACCGGCGAGGAACGCCACCGCCATGAACTTGGAGTTCAAGCCCCGCCGCTGGACCTCCTCCCGCGCCTCCTAGATCGCCTCCACGCCGTACTTGCAACAGGATCCGGCCGCCGCCGCGCCTCCCCGGCCGGATCTGGCCGGAGATCGCCGCCGCCGTGCCCGGCGTCGTCTGCATCGCGGCCAGTCTCGACCTCCAGCAGTCCAGCTCGCTTCGCTCGCCAATAACCACTTTGTTGAATATAAAAAATACAGGGTCCTTTTTGTAAGAACGGAACGTTTTCTCACAATAGCACTTCAGATTGTACTGCGGGTTGAATATCCAAAATAGGAGGGACTTTTTTATAAAATTGCCAGATGGACGACCAGAAGCAATGTGTGGTTTATTAGTACTAGTAAAAATGCCCGTGCGTTGCAACGGGAGAAAAAAAATCAGCTTCCCTAGTACAACGGCTCAAGACCACATGATGCTGCATCACTCACATGCTCTCTATCGCTACCTATCTATCTATTTATCTCATTCAGACATTTCGCGAATTATCGGGCGTTTTATCGACAATAAAAAAATGTGCATGCATGAAGTGGTACACTCTCGGTTATAAAAATATGGAACTGCTGACCTTATGCATTGTATTTGCGTTAATTGCGATCTCTTTTTTACCAAGGAGACATGTGCATCCCTTCAGACATCACATTTCTTGCTAAATGAACTCTGTGCAAAACACAAACAATTCAAAGAGTATTTATTGGCATGAAAAAAAATCCCAGATCATTTTAATTGAGGAACAACATTCATCAGCCGAGCTAATCAGGCATGCAAAGCCAACAGCAACCATAGCATTTTATTGCAACTAAATATAAAATAAATTGCCCCTGAGCTCACAGTTGCATCGGCAGAAATTTTTATGGCACAAGGAATACATTAAAAATCTGATAATCACAGGATCGTCATTGATTCAGTTCAGAATTCCAAGTCAACTCTCATTTTCCTACAGTTCTAAATTATTGCTGGCATCGTACGGTTTGAGGTCATAAATTACATGAAATAAAAATAATTTGTTTTCTCACACTCCACAATAGATCCTTGGTTTTTTTTGAACAAAAATCACAAATGACAGCCACTCCTAACTCTACAACCTTTTAGGATCTCTTTTCAGTTTCCTTCCACTGAAGACACACCCTAACCTCAGTATTGTCAGACAAAACACATATTCTGCTAAGTTATCCAATACCTCTTAGTCTACCGTGTGCTCTCGAATTTGGTTTCAGTGCAGACTCTTCGGACTCCGCGGGGCGCTATCCCTACTGCAATCGTCATCCAGCCCACCGCCACTGTAATACGCAACCACGAATGATTCCCACTGCCCCATTGCCCCCTCTGTCCAATCTTGCTTCTCTTGTTTAGATCAGTCCCGCACCCCGCTCGTGTACACATCAATGTGCGTGTGCGATGGCCAGTGCAACATCTCTCTACATTGGCATCATAACAATGTTATGCTTTACCCGGTGCTCCATTGTATACCACCCATTATCTGATGTCCGTAGCAGCCTTATCATCGCAGGACACTCACAGCGGCACAACCTTGTATTCTCACGCAAAGCCTCCCCCTGCTCCAACGGATGTTTTATCATCAGACCAGACCCTCCATCCAGCGCAAATGTGAAGGAGAACTGAATTTTTAATTGATATACATACTGAGCAACCACAAACAGTCTCTTGCATGGTCTTCCGCTTGTCGGGATTCAATCGGCTCTTCCCATGCCTGATACTAAACCCATTTTCCCACTAATACAGGTTGTAAAAGACGTATGCCTCTGTCAGCGAGGCAAATGTGGTGCCCAACTCCGGCTTGACGACCTCTTCTACATGCCTCTGTGAAAGCCCTTATGGACTTCTCAAGAGTACCCATACTAACGGGGCATAGGGTTCGCTCTGTAGGATTCGCTCCCACAAGAACTCTGTGATAAAGCAAAAGCCAAATCAGCGACCTGTCGTTCAAGGCGAAACACTTGAGACACAACAAAATTACCAATACAACGCAAAATGATTAAAAAAGATAAGACAAAAAAACCACACGGAAGGCCGTGAGGGCTTTCAGAAAAACACACAGGCCAGAGCACTGTTTTTCTTTCCTGAAATTACCCCAAATGGCGCCTGTCCCCCGTTTTTGGCGACCGCATTCCTGAACTACGGTGCAATTTTATTCACTGAGCGATGCAAAACAGACCCCATCCTCCCACCATAAATCATGAACTCATCACCCACCCTCTGTACACGGATTTAGGTACCAATTTTTTCACTACCCCTACAAAATCTTATGCGCGTGATCTACAGCTCGTTTTTGCATCCCACACTGCATCAAAAATAACTCTAAATGTACTGTATGACGGAAAAATCAAACACACAACTTAAGTCCATGGACGCGCAAAATCTGAGGCGCAGCAACGCAAAATCTTTTTGCAACTCTCGCAGTGACCTGGCAGAACAGCCTAACCTCTTTCAGCAACATAACTACATGCATTTTTTCAGTACAGAACATTGATTCACAATAGCGCCTCTATCAGAAAATTACTTTCACCACAGCACCCTACCCCACCACACGCCAACACTACATCAAAATGAATGCCTAATTCCATTTTCTAACCCTCGTCACAACTCGCCAGAAAATTAGCACAAATATTCACAACACGGAATTCAGACACGCATACCTCTCGATCCACCCTGGTCCCTGGTGACTGCGGATTTGGCTTCATAGCTGACTCACCAGACTCCGCCGGGCCGATGTCCCTAATGTCCTCGTCACCGGGATCACCACAACTGTATTGAGCAGACATCGACGAATCACGCAGCCCAGCCTAACATCGGAAAGGATATCTTGAAAAGCAAGTGCTTGGCTAACAACACACATGAGAAAAATGGTGAGCAGAGTATGCATTCCTTAATGCCCCAAAAATCTGTTTAAACAAGACTGCCATGCAAGCTATACATCTAAATAAACGGGGGCTTAATATATACTTATACTAATCTAGGGGATAAAATGAAGTGAAGGTATCCTTTCAGTAATCTTTCCAAGCAAAATCTCTTCATAGCTTTACGCGAGATTGGTTGAGCGACCTCAAGAAGTCTAAAAACTTGACAAGACCAGAAGACTAACAGTGATAATCTGAACCACTGAGCAAAGCTTATATGCCAGATCGCTCAATCCTGCTGCTGTCTAATTAAGCAGTTAATTGCATTGAAGATTCAGATACAATAAGCAGATACGCAAGATGCATCACTATTATGTGTGTAAATAAGTTAAATGCATACATGTTAGAATTGCAAGATAATGATGTTGTTCATACCAAATAGTATCCCATTGCTACGCATGTGTCTATGCAAGATGGATCATACATGAAGATAGAAAAATCTTGGTAGTTCGTTCAATGCATAAAGGCCTTAAGCTGGTTCCTTACAGTAAAGAAAACAACATTAATGGTCTTGGAAATAATATATGAAGGTACTGTTTCGTTCAGTCTTCTGCTTGCCTGATGGATTAATTCCTGGTCGATGGGATCTATGCTCTTACCATTATTTAAAAAAGGATAATGCCTATGCTCTTAGAATTACTTGACATCACCAAGTTCTCTTTCAGATTGCCCCATGAACCGAGTCAGAACTTTGTAACTCTAATTCCTCTAATTAAAGTGTTTCAAGTACTGCATAACCTGTCAGCACAAATACATCAACAATTCTGCAGTAGATAATCGTGTCTTCAAATAGTAGCACGTATCATCAGCTCATCTCATGTTATCTAAATCTACATGGACAAATGAAATAATGATAGATCGGTGAAAGACAATGAAAGAAATAAAAACAATCTTCAGGCTCTGTAGTGATTGTTCCTATTCTCCGTAGGTTACATACATATAAAGATGTGCAGCAGATGGGTGTGTTGCGGATAACCGTGACGGTCGTTCAGAATAGTGGCTGTAGGGCCGACCACAAGAGACAATGAGCGGCCCTAGATCACTCAAAATCGTAACGACGTTTTATCGCAGCATTAGCAGCCAGATCCCCAAATCACCCCAGTGCCCATCCAGCTCAATCCACATACAGTGGCAGGAGCTCGTCAGCCCCAGCACCTTCAGGCTTCAGCCCTCCACAACCAAGTCGCCGCCCACCTCCACCCAGACTTGACCGAAAGGAAGGAGGAACGAACCTAGGGCCGCCGGAGACGTGCCGTTGAAGCCATGTCCGAAACCATAGCCACGGAGGTGGGGTTGCGAGCGGGTGGTAGAGGCTGGGAACAGAGAATCTAGCCGGAGGGGAGGGAGGCGCGGACCGTGGGGAGCTCGGGGGCGTTCTGCGCAGCGCCGGAGCTCGCCGGAAGCGTGCGGCGTGGGTGGTGGCGGCGGATGGGCGCGTGCGTCTAGATAAGATACACAAATAAAGGATTGTGAGTTGAATTCTAACTAATGCAGGTGTGTTCTCCCTGCCTCTCCTCCTTCCTTTCTGTCCCCCATACCTCTGTCTCTCTCACAGGTGCAGCACCGCCGTCGCCATGGAGAGACCCTGTCGGAGCTCGCCATCTCGATCGAAACCGGCGAGGAACGCCACCGCCATGAACTTGGAGTTCAAGCCCCGCCGCTGGACCTCCTCCCGCGCCTCCTAGATCGCCTCCACGCCGTACTTGCAACAGGATCCGGCCGCCGCCGCGCCTCCTCGGCCGGATCTGGCCGGAGATCGCCGCCGCCGTGCCCGGCGTCGTCTGCATCGCGGCCAGTCTCGACCTCCAGCAGTCCAGCTCGCTTCGCTCGCCAATAACCACTTTGTTGAATATAAAAAATACAGGGTCCTTTTTGTAAGAACGAAACGTTTTCTCACAATAGCACTTCAGATTGTACTGCAGGTTGAATATCCAAAATAGGAGGGACTTTTTTATAAAATGGCCAGATGGACGACCAGAAGCAATGCGTGGTTTATTAGTATAGGGATAGGGATAGGGATAGGGATAGGGAAAGACTAATAGCGCCCGCCTGGGTCGGTGCAGCTTGCGGCTGCGCTCTATGTCTCTCGCTCGCTTGCTCAGGACTCGGGAGAAGGTGGCTGGGCCTATGCCAATTCGATTCAGTCCAAGAGAATTATATGGTAAAAAGGAAATTCGCAAATTTGTAGATGTGCCACGGTACACCCGGTATACCCCGTGGGTACGCAAATGTTGACAGATAAACTCTCAAATACCACACGGACTCTTAGATTTAACTTATAGATTTATTTTATACCCGTTGCAACGCACGGGCTTTTTACTAGTCTAATAATAAAAGGGATATTGCTTCTGGTCGTCCGTAACTAAAATTGCCCATGGAGGTGTAAATATTTACCCTCTATGCCACCAATAAGTGGAAAAGAGGTTTGGTTTCGTATAGGACGAGATCCCCTTATGTGTCAAAATCACGCACACAGCCACTGGTTGTGGCCCTGCCTTATGATGCTGGAGATCATGGGTTTGATCCCCTCCGCTCCCTTTTCTCTTTTTTTTAAAGGATCAAATATTTTTTAAAAATATTTATATCTTTCAAACTCTAACTCCAAGTCTAACATGTCATATATGAAAATCCATCAGAAAAATGTGTAGATTTCAAATATACTATTATCTTGGATGTTAATGATTACAGTTGCAAACAAAAATATATATTTCAAATATACTATTATCTTTCATGTTAATGATTACAGTTGCAAACAAATATGTATATGTATATGTATATATATATATATATATATATATATATATATATATATATATTTTCCCTACTACCGGGTGTAGTTACTCCCACTTTTGTTTCATACGTTCTGAGTAGTATCTATCATATCGGAGAGTATGTACGCGTAGTATGTAGTATATAAGAATGTTTAGGTAGTATATATACTACTTTTTTGATAGTATGTTCCATATTTTGTGCATACTTCATTTCGCATATAAATATGTACGTATTTCACAAATACAATAAAACTATAAGCTAACTTGCAATTTTTTCATATAACTCACTTTGGAGTATCTTAGATATAGTATATGAACATAATAAAAATAATAAAGTAGAGTATATACTACCATATGGTAGTATATAAGAAATGGGTGTAGTTACACCCGGTAGTATATATGAATATGTACTACCATATGGTAGTATAAATATGTACTACCATATGGCATTTTCCCTATATATATATATAGATACACACACACACACACACACACATATATATATATATATATATATATGTATGTGTGTGTGTGTGTGTATGTATGTGCAAACACATATATCACCCTACTCCCTTTTTCTTTTCCCTTTTTTTGGAAAGATTAAATACTTTTTAAACTATTTACATCTTTCAAACTCTAACTCCAAATCTAACATCTCATATATGAAAATCCATCAGAAAAATGTGTAGATTCCAAATATGATATTATCTTGCATGTTAATGATTACAGTTGCAACCACAAATACATTTTTGTATGTGCAAACACATATATCATTAAGACAAAATTAATGCTCTTATGCACATGCTATCATTGAATACTAAATTATACTCCCTCCGTTTCTAATTAGAAGTCTTTTTAGAGATTTCCGTTGGGACTACATACAGAAGTATATAGACATATTTTAGATTGTAAATTTACTTACTTTGCTCCGTATGTAGTTCATATTAGAATCTCTAAAAAGACTTATATTTAGAAATAGAGGGAGTACTTTGCTATTTTAATCCTAATGCAATATTTTTTGGGCATCGCTGAGAAACGACAGCAATTGTGTAAACATATACCGGCAACTAGGTAGATATTTGTGTTGTATAATAAATTGTAAACATCATGAGTACACTTCATAAATCATCACTCCTTTATGTTTTTGTGCAACACCACTGATCATATTGCTTGTTCCGTGGCATCATGAAAAATTTCAAGGGATTTGCTGATGTCGTCAAGTGTGTTTATGAGGGGTGGATTTTTTTCTCCCGTTGCAAAGCACGGGCATGTTTGCTAGTATAACATAAGCCCAACAATGAAACGAAATTTTTTGCCATTTAAAGTATAAGCACAACATAGAGAAACGACCAGCCGGTAGAGAGAAAGTACATTATCATCAGCTACTTAACAACCAGTAGTCGAAATCCATGGCTGGTTGCTTAATTTTAGAGCCTTCAAATCCATGCCAAGCCACACTGTACAGCTAGGACAGTTTTTTTTATAGAGCAGTGCTTCGGTACACCCTAGGACACTTTGAACCGGGCATTCTCGTCCGTCCACATGAATCATTAGATTAATTAACAGAAAAGCTAGCTGGCTCATTTTCGCTGGGAAAGGGGCGGCAAATGAACCCCTTTTGCTAGCAGTTTTAGTTTTGAGACGAGATCAAACGGTGGCAGTTTTAAACGAAAAATTGCCTTCTTTGACAAAAACTGCCATGTCGCTCTGAAGAAATTGTCACCTATCACACCTAAAATGCCACGCCCTCCTAGCAAACATTCGCCTGTTAAGGGGTTCTTAATTCATCCTCAAACTTGTTGGGTAATTAGTTATGCCGGCACCAGCTTGCACACACATGAGACGTGGACAATCCCTGGCCTAGGCGGTGCTCCACCAACATTCTAATCATTCCACCGATCACTTTCCTCTTCCTTATCTCTGCGGGTGAGTACCTTCCTGAAAGAGACCAGCTAGGAAACAAGAAATGATTCTGTTGTGATGGGGCCTGCGGGGCTGAGTTCTTGGCGACAACACCTATTGTGTGACTGGGTGATTCATCCTAGCTTGACATCGCAAACATGTTTACATGTAGACCCATAGGCCTCCGCATGACTGCTCTCCAGTACCAATGGTCATATATTGCCTTAAAACACCATTTTGATTTTTACAGGATTTTCTCGTCGCCATATGTGAGGCGGAACAAAACGGATCACTTTTCATCTCCTGTAGGTTGATCTGTTGGAACCACTGTTTCAAATAGCCCGCTATAGCTCCGCTATAGCACGCTATAGCATTTACAAAAGGTCTTGCGCTAAGAGATTTTGGTCCAAACAAATGAACAAACATTTTAAATAGCGCGCTATAGCTCCGCTATAGCACGCTATAGCATTTGAAAGAGGTCCGGCGCTAAGATGCTTAGCGCGCTATTTAAAACTTTGGTTGGAACTCCATCCCGTTGGGTGGAAGAATTTAAAGCCATTGACATCACCGACACTTTGTTAGTCGTTGAGCTCATCATCACCACATCAGCACTATCTCCATCATCACCTTCATCTCCCTCTATTTTTTAATTATGAACTATTACCTCGGATTTATTGTTGAGATTACACTCTGGTGTTGATTACTGCTTGTAGTTGATGATTAGAGGTTCAATTGATGAAAGATTCTTATGTTCAAATTGTTTATTATATCAATACCCCCATTGATCATGATTCATGTGATGTCTTGTGAGTAGTCCATTATATTCTTGAAGAATGGGCGAAACTTTGTTGCTAGTAATCATGTGAAATTGAATAAAGTTCAATGTTTTGATATTATGTTTTGGTGTGATTCTATAGTGGTGATGAGCGAATGTCGACGACATATCACTTTACCTTGATGGGCCTAGAGGAGAGCATTGTGTGGTTAGTTTTTCTATGATGGATGGTTGGCGTGACAGAAATTTGCATACCCTAAGTTCATGAGCTATTGCATAAGGGCTTGAACTTGTAACCCTAGAATTTAATGCTATAGTTATATGTTATCTTAATTACTCTTGTATAGTTACAGATGCTTGCATTAAGAGTTAAGTCGTAAGTATGTATCTTGTTCATGTAAGAATAGTTCATTACCATTGGTTCCACCACACAACAATTATCAAAGTTATAAAAGTTAAACTCAATGGAACTTGGTGAAAACAACTTGCTGAAATACTCGTGTGTCCTTGAGAGCGAATCTAACCCTTATAAGTGTCAGCTTCTCCTTAGCACAATTAAGAATTTGGCCATTTGTTGAATCATAGATCTTTTGTTATGTATGTTCTTGCAATTGTTCTTGTGATCAAACAAACCATCAAACACTCATTGCAGTTTTTAAAGTGATTCATTGTTGATTTGTATCGACCAATTGTCCAAGTTCTTCTGATCCTCATTGGGTTCTATACTCTTACTTATCGAAAATGGCTACAATAGATCCCCTACACTCATTGGTTCTAGCACCACCGTAGAAGAGGGGGAAGGGTCCGCCTTCTTCTTCCTCTTCCTTGGCCTTATCCCTTGGAAGGAGGGGTGTATCCCCCTACGGTTTTTGGTGGCTATCGTGAAGAGGAAGAGAGCTTCCTTCGAGACTGGGTCTCAGTTTCGAGGGGGTCTTTTTCTAGATGCGGAAATCTAACTTGCTCGCCATTTTAGGATTTTCTTGGAGATCCGTAACTATGAAAAACACGAAAAAAATGGCGGATTGAAAGTGCGTTATATCGACTAGAGGGGGGTGAATAGGCGATTTTTACAAATTCTCACTGAGGAATTTCTAGGTGAAGAAATTCCTAAGCAACGACACACTATCAGTGGAATAAGTACTCAGGTATAAGCATAACAGAGCAACAGCATAGTCATCATGATGAACTAAAAACAAGCACAGAGTACAGATAGCGTGAACACGGGATAAGAAGGCTGAAGACTATGAGACTGAAAAAATAGGAATGAGGAATTTGAGAAAATCTTCAGTCAAAGTCTTCAAATAGTAATGATCAGGTTTATCAACACATGAATGAGGAAATGAAAGGGTTGAGGAAATAGAACCTGTTGGCTTGGTGAAGACAATGATTTGGTAGACCAGTTTCAACTGTTGTGACAGTTGCACGTCTGGTTGGAGCGGCTGAGTATTTAAACTCGAGGACACACAGTCCTCACCGTATTCTCCTTGAGCTAAAGTAACACAGACCTCACCCAATCACTCGTGGTAAGTCTTCAGGTGACTTCCAAAACTTCCTAGACTTGGTCACTCGGCGATACACAATTCCTCTTGGATGCTCAGACCATGATGCCTAACCGTCTGGAGGATACACAGTCCTCAAAGGTAACAAGCGCCGGTTCCACACAGGAACAATCTCTTTAATGATGCTCAATCACTTTTGGTTTGTAGGAGTTTGGGTTTTGGGTTTTTCCTCACTTGATAATTTCCGCTCAAAGTCCTCGGAGGATGGGATGCTCTCAATGACAAGTGTCAGTTTCTCTCGGAGCAGCCAACTAGCTAGTGGTTGTAGGGGGCGGCTATTTATAGCCTAGGGAGCAGCACGACATGATAAGACATAAATGTCCTTCAATGATATGACCGTTAGGTGGGTAGATATTTTGGACAGCTAGTGCATAGCACAGCAAGGGTCGGAAATATGAGGTTCAAATTCCTCACGGCTATCATGTTCCTCATTGTGTAGGCAATCCGCACTAGCGAATTCCTAACTCCTCAGTCAGAACAAATTCTTTAGACACCAGAAGATCTCTGTCTCTGTCATTGAAGAAATTGACTGAACTGATATGAGATTTCCAATGGCTTCACTCGAAAGGATTGGGTAGGTGTAGGATTTTGAGATGAGCATCACTTGGAAATCAGTTTCCTTGGTATTACCTCGACCCCCTTTAACAGTACGGTGTTTCCTATGACTCGAGAAAGAGAAAATGAAACAACGAAAGCAAAAGTCTTCGAGCTTCATAATCCTCGCATGAATATCCAAGTCTTCAAGGTCACACCAATTTCTTCACTTTCAAAGTCTTCAGGAGAATCAAAGTCTTTAGCTGAAGACATACATTTTTAGGGGTCGACTTTCATCGTAAATATCAATCTCCTAATCGACTTATAGAGCCTGTGTACACTCACAAACATATTAGTCCCTTAACCTATAAGTCTTCAATACACCAAAATCACTAAGGGGCACTAGATGCACTTACAATCTCCTCCTTTTTGGTGATTGATGACAAATAGGTTAAGTTTTCAATGAGGATAAACATATCAATTGAAAGTGCTAAGTATTGAGGATTTTGATTGCAAGATATATAAGAACTCCCCCTGAAGTTGTGCATATTTGAGGATTTTGCTTTAGATAGAGGATGCACATGTTGAGTAATATCATGGAGATCTCCCCGTATATCTTGTAATTCATACACGCATTTGACATATCGAATGAAGAATTTGAAATGCATAATCAAATATGGTGACTGATGTAATTCAGCATGCGTGCGAAAAGCAATCAAAAGTATCAGACCACCATAGGACTTAAGTTTACAACTCAGCAAATCAAACACTTCAGAAGAACAAGAGATGTAACTTAACAAAAAACGCCCATATATTAGACCCGCTTGAAGACTAACTCAAATTTCTCCCCCTTTTTCATAAAATGACCAAAAGGGACGAAAAGTGAGGATAACACCCCTGAAGAATATCATCAGGATGCCGATGGAGGAGCGCCAGCATTGTTGGGGTCGTCCATTGTTGTAGGGCCTGCCGCAGTGTCATCCAAATCTTCAACTTCGTCTGTCTCGCGTGATGAAGAATATGAGCTGACGACCAGCTAAGGAACTTTAACATTCTTGAATTTTTTCGAAGGTGGCTAAGACCAGTCAAAGTCCTGTTGGAAGTCCATCTTCTTGAGTTCATCATCAGTGTAGATATGTGAAAAAATAGCCCAGGTGCGGTTGAAGACTTGATGCAGATAATAGTGATTTTTCTTCACAGAGTTTTGAGTGACAATCATGTTCTGAAGAATTGCACCAAACTAACGCTTGACCCACTTGTGATTTCTATCCACCTTCTGATGAAGACTTGGAAGCAGCTCGCGATCAGTCATCACAGGCGGAGCAGTTGCCTGAGGATTTTGCTTTGAAGCATTTGCAGCAGTGTCATGAGTAGCAGAGTCATCATTTGTAGAGTAGGATGTTGCTTTTCAAAACTAACCATCTAAAGGACGAGAGCCTTCATCAATAATTGCAGCCTTGCCCTTCTCATTAGCTGAGGAAATAGTCCGTTTGAGGACTTCAATAGGGGGCAAATAGCTTAGATGATTTTGAAAATCATCGTTGTAATGAATTGAAGTCCTTTATCTGATGAATTTCATGATCAAGGGAGCATAAGGCTTCAACTCAAAGGGTGACAAAGCAGCATTGGCCAAAGTCCGGTGTGAAGCTGGGAGCCGGTGAACTTGGACTCAAGGCTGGCGGTGCTACCTCTTGAGCACTGCGTTGGTTTTCCTTTGAAGAGGAAAGGGTGATGCGGCAAAGTAGCGTAAGTATTTCCCTCAGTTTTTGAGAACCAAGGTATCAATCCAGTAGGAGGCTCCTCAAAAGTCCCTCGTACCTACACAAACAAACAAGAACCTCGCAACCAACGCGATAAAGGGGTTGTCAATCCCTTCACGGTAACTTGCGAAAGTGAGATCTGATAGAGATAATAAGATAAGATAAATATTTTTGGTATTTTTATGATATAGATTGGAAACTAAAGATTGCAAAATAAAGATAGATGGAAAACTTATATGTTAAAAGATAGACCTGGGGGCCATATGATTCACTAGTGGCTTCTCTCAAGATAGCATAAGTATTACGGTGGGTGAACAAATTACTGTCGAGCAATTGATAGAAAAGTGCATAGTAATGAGAATATCTAGGCATGATCATGTATATGGGCATCACGTCTGCAACAAGTAGATCGAAACGATTCTTCATCTACTACTATTACTCCACACATCGACCGACTCCTGCCTGCATCTAGAGTTTTAAGTTCATAAGAACAGAGTAACGCATTAAGAAAGATGACATGATGTAGAGGGATAAACTCAAGCAATATTATATAAACCCCATCTTTTTATCCTCGATGGCAACAATACAATACGTGCCTTCCTTCCCCTGCTGTCACTGGGAAAGGACACCACAAGATTGAACCCAAAGCTAAGCACTTCTCCCATTGCAAGAAAGATCAATCTAGTAGGCCAAACAAAACTAATAATTCGAAGAGACTTGCGAAGATTACCAATCATACATAAAAGAATTCAGAGGAGATTCAAATATTTCTCATAGATAAACTTGATCATAAACCCACAATCATCGGATCTCGACAAACACACCGCAAAAAGAGTTACATCGAATAGATCTCAAAGAAGATCGAGGAGAACTTTGTATTGAGATTCAAAGAGAGAGAAGAAGCCATCTAGCTAATAACTATGGACCTGAAGGTCTGTGGTAAACTAGTCACAACTCATCGGAGAGCCTATGGCATTGATGTAGAATCCCTCCGTGATCAATCCCCCCTCCGACGGAGCGCCGACGAAGGCTCCAAGATGGGATCTCGCGGATACAGAAGGTTGCGGCGGTGGAAATAGTTTTTCATGGTGCTCCCGGATGTTTTCAGGGTACGTGGATATATATAGGAGGAAGAAGTAGGTCGTGGAGCCTTGCAGGATCTTGAGAAGTATGTCTAGAGGGGGGTGATTAGACTACTTGACCAATTAAAAGCTATGCCTTTTCCCAATTTTAGTCTTTGGCAGATTTTAGCTATTTAGCACAAGTCAAGCAATCTTCTCACAATTCAAGCAAGAGGAAAGTAAAGCGTGCAACTTGCAAGAATGTAAAGGGAAGGGTTTGGAGATTTCAAACGCAATTTGGAGACACGGTGATTTTTGAGCCGTGGTTCCGATAGGTGGTGCTATCGTACATCCACGTTGATGGAGACTTCAACCCACGAAGGGTAACGGTTGCGCGAGTCCACGGAGGGCTCCACCCACGAAGGGTCCATGAAGAACCAACCTTGTCTATCCCAGCATGGCCGTCGCCCACGAAGGACTTGCCTCACTAGCAGTAGATTTCACGAAGTAGGCGATGTCCTTGCCCTTACAAACTCCTTGGTTCGACTCCACAATCTTGTCGGAGGCTCCCAAGTGACACCTAGCCAATCTAGGAGACACCACTCTCCAAGAAGTAACAAATGGTGTGTTGATGATGAACTCCTTACTCTTGTGCTTCAAATGATAGTCTTCCCAACACTCAACTCTCTCTCACAGGATTTGGATTTGGTGGAAAGAAGATTTGAGTTGAAAGCAACTTGGGGAAGGCTAGAGATCAAGATTCATATGGTAGGAATGGAATATCTTGGCCTCAACACATGAGTAGGTAGTTCTCTCTCAGAAATGGTAAGTTGGAAGTGTAGGTTTGTTCTGATGGCTCTCTCCACGAATGAAGAGGAGGTGGAGGGGTATATATAGCCTCCACACAAAATCTAACCGTTACCACAATTTACCAATCTCGGTGGGACCGAATGAACAAACTCGGTCAGACCGATTTAGTAAACAATGTGACCGTTAGGTTTTTCGGTGGGACCTACATGCAACTCGGTAGGACCGATATGGTTAGGGTTAGGGCATAACGTAATCTCGGTGAGACCGATTACACAAACTCGGTGAGACCGATTTTGGTAATAAGCTAACCATAGAGTTTGTCAGGCAGACTCGGTGGGACCGATTACTCAAACTCGGTGAGACCGATTTTTGTAATGAGTTAACCAGAGAGTTTGCATTGTAATCTTGGTAGTACCGATTACTCAATCTCGGTAAGACCGATTTTGATAATGGACATACACATAGAGATTACAATTCCATCTCGGTGAGACCGAGATCCCTATCGGTGAGACCGATTTGCCTAGGGTTTGTGGCAGTGGCTGACATCTGAACTCGGTGGCGCCGAATAGAAAGAATCGGTGGGGTCGAGTTGGACTTTACGTTTAGGTCATATGTGGATATGAGAAAGTAGTTGAGGGCTTTGGATCATATCACTAAGCACTGTGGAGCAAGAAACTCATTAAGCAACACCTCATCCCTCCTTGATAGTATTGGCTTTTTCTATAGACTCAATGTGATCTTGGATCACTAAAATATAAAAATGAAGAGTCTTGAGCTTGAAGCTTGAGCCAATCCTTTGTCCTTAGCATCTTGAAGGGGTTCCATATCCTTTAGTCCATGCCACTCCATTGTTGAACTTGTCTGAAACATACTAGGTAAAAGTGTTAGTCCAACAAGAGATATGTTGACATTAATTACCAAAACCACCCAGGGAGCACCTGTGCTTTCAATCTCCCCCTTTTTGGTAATTGATGACAACATACATCAAAGCTTTAGATAAAGATAAAGAGAATAGCAAGTAAAGCTTTGGAAAGACATGTAACAAGCATAGGCTCCCCCTATATGTATGCAATCATGTGAATATGGAATATAGAAGCATGTGAATGCATGAACATGACAGAGTAAGCAATGTGTTACATGTATCTTGGCCATATGCATCAGAGCAAAGATAGCATTAGATGTATGGAAATGTACCTTCATGCTCATGAGTCCTTCTTGCAAACAATATGTACAACAACAAGAATTCCTCATACCCATGATTGTGATGCATATACTTACCTTGTGGTCTTGAGTTGGCTTAGGATGGAATGAACCTGCGTAAACAAGGTTAGATAACACAGAAACACCTGCTAGCCAGAGCAAACAGAAGGAACCACAAGAATACCAAGACTGGGATGACATGTAGAGAGTGAGTACTAAGTACCACATTGAATTAGACATGTCCCCAAAAGTAAAGATATGCAATGAATTTAAATGATTTCTTTCCCTTAGATGTCTTGCTCCCCCTGAATCTAGCATGGGACACTGGGAGAAGATAGGGAACAGAAAATCAGAGCTAAAAGAAACAAATGAATAGAGCTAATGCAAATAAGCACATATGAACATGTCTTTCCCCGCAAAAAGACATGTGGCATATCTCCTCTTGAACACCAAGCATCTGGGATCCTTGAGGATTACTATCTTCTTGAGTATTATCCCCCCCTGGAGGTCTCTCTCTCTCCCTGTGGGAGTGATACTCTCTCTCTCTCCCCCTTTGGAAATGATAAGCTTTGATGCGATCTCTCTCTCCCCCTTTGACATCAATTTCCAAGAAGGGCCTTCGGGAATTTGTCGTGAACGGGTTTGGTCCTTGAGTCATAGTACAAAGCACTGAAAAGAAAATGTGATGCTTGTAGAGGAAAACTTTCATTGAATGGAGATGGATCAAAAGTAAAGAGGAATAAGTGGCAAAATGTTTTTCCTGTTGTGAAGTCGGTGGCACCGAGTGGTATGCTTCGGGTGCACCAAAAGAATTCGGTTGGACCGAAAACAACAAACCGGTGAGACCGAGTTCATCGCAGAGAAAACACTTGTCACTTCAGCTCACTAGACTAGTAAGATCTCACAATGATTTGCAAGGAATTAATTGAATGATATGCAATGAATTGGATGCAGGAAATGCAGAACAGACAGAAGACAAAGAAATCTAGATGAAGTTTTTTTTGAAAGGGGAAACAAGCATGCATGAGACAAATGCAAGAGCATAGAAAAGAACACAAGAGAACTTCATCTAGAATTGGTCGGCGACAAAGTCACCTATGTTAGAGTATATTGACTTAGGAGTCAAGTGAGATCACTTGATCATAGGGCATACTCATCGTTAAGCTCAAAATGGGGTCACCATTTTTTGTTTAAGCAACTTGATGTATTCACATCTTGTCGAGTTGCTTTAACTCATGTCTTGGAGTAAAACTTCTCTAAGATGGAATAACATACCTTGGGTGGTGGTGTTGATCATGTAGTTGAACTTGTGTGGGTTACTCAAGGTTGATGTAGCTCATCAAGAATTGGGCGCACCACTTGGAATTTGAGTTCATCTACCTACTGGGTTAGTTCTTGCAAGGAAGAGCACTTGTGTGTCCAAAAATGACAATCATGAAAGTCAACATAGAATTTGTCAAAGGATATGTTCGAATGATTCCGTGCTTCCTTATCTTCAACCACCATAGTGTAGAGACTTGGTGATGTAGAGATTGCTCAAGATATGAGTAGGTTACAATCTCATGGAATTTGATCCAACCAAGTACCTACATGGGTTAGATAACATGCAATATGCAAATATATCCAAGACATAAGATTATCATCATAAGAGATATATCAAGGATTAGTCTTAAGCTCATGTCTTGCATGTATCCAATGGAGTTTCTACTCCAAGTTTGAAGCATCAATGATGTTCAATTCACCTCTCAACCTGCAAAACACTTTCTCATCAAGTGGTTTAGTGAAAATATCTGATAATTGCTTTTCCGTGCGAACATGCTTAAGATTAATGCCACCCTTAGCAACATGATCTCGAATGAAATGATGACAAACTTCAATATGCTTAGTTCAAGAATGTTGCATGGGATTATGAGCAATTTTGATAGCACCTTAATTGTCACAAAGTAATGGAACATGTTTCACATATATCCCATAATATTTAAGAGTGTGGGTCATCCAAAGTAATTGAGCACAACATGAACCAGCGGCAATGTATTCCGCTTCGGCGGTGGATAAGGATACCGAGTTTTGTTTCTTGGAAGACCAAGACACAAGAGATCTACCAAGGAATTGACAAGTACCCGAAGTAGAATTTCTATCAACCTTGTCTCCGGCATAGGCCGAGTCGGAGTAGCCAACAAGATCGAAAGAGGCCCTCTTAGGATACCAAATACCAAAATTTGGTGCATGAATTAAATATCTCACTATCCTTTTCACAGCCTTAAGATGACATTCTTTAGGAGCAGCTTGATATCTTGCACACATGCACACACTTAGCATAATATCAGGACGTGAAGCACATAGGTATAACAATGAACCAATCATAGAGTGATAAACCTTTTGATCAACTGGTTCACCATCTTTGGTCAAATCAAGATGTCCCCTAGTAGGCATCGGTGTAGACATACCTTTGCATTCTTGCATATTGCACTTCTTGAATAAGTCCTTAGTGTACTTCGTTTGAGACACAAAAGTACCTTCCTTAGTTTGCTTGATTTGCAACCCAAGAAAGAATTTGAGTTCACTCATCATTGACATCTGAAACTTCTCCGACATTAGCTTTCCAAACTTCTCACTAAAATGAGGGTTAGTTGATCCAAATATAATATCATCAACATAAATTTGGCATACAAATAATTCTCCATTAACCCTTTTAGTAAAAAGTGTAGAATCAATTTTTCCAATTTCAAACCCTTTTTCAATAAGGAACTTAGTTAAGCATTTGTACCAAGCTCTAGGAGCCTATTTAAGACCATAAAGAGCTTTGCGTAGTTTGTAGACATGATTGGGTTTCTTAGGATTGATAAAGCCGGGAGGTTGTTTAACATAAACTTCCTCCTCTATTTCACCATTTAGAAAAGCACTTTTAATGTCCATTTGGTACAAGGTGATATCATGGTGATTAGCATAGGCAAGTAAGATGCGAATGGACTCAAGTCTAGCAACAGGAGCATAAGTCTCACCATAGTCCATACCTTCAACTTGTGTGTAGCCTTGGGCAACAAGACGTGCTTTGTTGCGAACTACTTGTCCATCTTCATCTTGCTTGTTGTGAAACACCCATTTGGTACCGATGATGTTGTGGTTGTTGTCGGGCTTCTCAACCAATGTCCAAACTTGATTTCTCTCAAAGTTGTGTAGCTCTTCATGCATAGCATTTATCCAATCCGGATCTTCCAATGCTTCTTCAACCTTCATAGGTTCAATGCTAGAGATGAATGAATAGTGTTCACAAAAAGTTAGCTAAATGAGTTTTAGAGCGAGTGATTCTCCCGGTTTGGATATCATTGTAGATTTTCTCGACGGGATGGTCTTTAGCAATTCTTGCTCGAACTCATGAAAGCTTTTTCTTGGGTCTTGGTTGAACATCTTCTTTATCTTGTTCTTCTTCTTCTTGATCTTCTTCATTATTGGCGTTGTCGTTCTCTTGTCGTGGTGGAGAAGGAGGTTGTTGACGTTCTTGATGTACTTCCTCGTTTTCTTTATCTTGGTGTGTCCCACTTGTGGATGCTTCCGTATCAACTCTTGGTTCACCTTGTCGTGAAGTGGAAGCTTCCACTTGGACGGACGAGGTACTCTGCTTCACCTCCGTTGGACGAATCTTGCCAATAGACATGTCTTGGATTGCTTCCGAGGGGTCTTCATCTCCTACATCAATTGGCAATTGCTCTACTTGAGAGCCATTAGATTCATCAAACTTCACATCTACCGTCTCTTCAACCTTTCGGGTGAAATTGTTGTAGACACGGTATGTGTGAGAGTTTGAGCCATATCCAAGTAGGAAACCTTCATGAGACTTAGGAGCAAATTTAGAACGACGATGCTTATTAAGAATGTAGCACTTTGAGCCGAATACTCGAAAGTATCCAACTTGGGGTTTGTTACCGGTAAGGAGCTCGTATGCCGTCTTGCCGAGTAGCTTGTGAAGATACAAGCAATTTGTTGCATGACAAGCTGTCTCAACCGCTTCTGCCCAAAAGTGCTTTGGCGTCTTGTACTCATCAAGCATCGTTCTCGCCATTTCGATGAGGGTCCGGTTCTTCCTCTCAACAACTCCATTTTGTTGAGGTGTGTACATAGCCGAGAACTCATGTGAAATCCCTTCTTCGTCAAGAAAGGAGTCCACATTTGCGTTCTTGAACTCTGTTTCGTTGTCGCTGCGAACCTTCTTGATCTTCACTTCAAACTGATTTTGGGCCTTCCTGGCGAAGTTTTTTAACATCTTTTGGACCCGCGATTTGTCATCGAGAAAGAACACCCACGTAAATCTTGAAAAATCATCAACTATAACTAAACCAAAAGAATTTCCACCGACACTTTTGTAAGCGTTGGGACCAAAGAGATCCATGTGAAGTAGCTCAAGTGGCCTCCTTGTGGTCATGATGTTCTTCACGGGATGCCTTCCTCCAACCTGTTTACCTACTTGACAAGCACTACAAAGTCTATCCTTATCAAATATGACATCATTAACACCAAGGATATGATTCCCTTTAATAAGCTTGTCAAGGTTTCTCATGCCAACATGACCTAGTCGTCTATGCCATAACCAACTTTAGAGGATTTAGCAATGAAGCAAGTTCTAGGTTGAGCCTTTTTAGTGAAATCAATAATGTAAAGATCACCTCTACGTATACCGGTAAAGACCATTTTATGATTGTCTCTACAAAACACTTGGCAATCTACTTCAGTAAATAGGACATTGAAATCGAAATCAGCAAGTCTAGATACTGAAAGTAAGTTGTAGCCAAGAGATTCAACAAGCATAACATTCTGAATGGAGCTGTCATGTGAGATGGCCACCTTACCGAGGCCAACCACCTTACCCTTTGAGTTGTCACCGAAAGTGACATACTTTCGAGGACCATCATTTTCACCAAGCTCACAAAACATGTCTTTATCCCCGGTCATGTGATCGGTACATCCACTGTCCAGAACCCATTCCTTTCCTCCTGCCATAAATCCCTGAAGGTTTTCCATAAGACCAAAGTGTCTCATTGCATCATCGAGATCAAAGTCATCATCATCATCCTCATCATAGTATCCATGTTCAACATCGTCATGTGGTGGATCAATTCCTAGTGAGGGTGATTCATTAGTATGAGTTTGACAATAATCTCCTCTATGAATTCTAGTAGCTTCAGAAATAATATCGCTAATAATTCCAACATTTCCTTTGGCACGCATAAGATTTGTAAGTTCAAACAAACAATTACCAAACATAGGATAATTGGAATTCATATTACTCAAGGCAATAGACTTATGAAGAATTTCATCCAAATTTTTTAACGAATAATTAGGAAATCGTTCCTCAAGAAACTTCCATATAGTGTAGGCACACTCAAGAGTAGGCAGTTTTCCAATCAAGTTTCTAGGCAAGCCTCTAGTGATAAGATTAACAGTTCTAACATTCCTAATCATGTCAATTGACTCATCAAGGGTAGGATGCATAGGATCAACATGAGGTGCACAAGGACTAGCAATGTACTTGTTCAAATGATATTGATTGAAAATTACAAGCATCTCATTTTTCCATTCATGAAAATACTCTCCATCAAGTATAGGCACTCTATGTCTAAGACTCCCCAAAGTAGACTCATCCATCTTCCTTCAATGGTGATTAAACCAAAGCAATGGAGACCAAAGCTCTTTTACCACTTGTAGGATCTTGAGAAGTATGTCTAGAGGGGGGGTGATTAGACTACTTGACCAATTAAAAGCTATGCCTTTTCCCAATTTTAGTCTTTGGCAGATTTTAGCTATCTTAGCACAAGTCAAGCAATCTTCACACAATTCAAGCAAGCATGCAAAGAGTATATGAGCAGCGGAATGTAAAGCGTGCAACTTGCAAGAATGGAAAGGGAAGGGTTTGGAGATTTCAAACGCAATTTGGAGACACGGTGCTTTTTGAGCCGTGGTTCCGATAGGTGGTGCTATCGTACATCCACGTTGATGGAGACTTCAACCCACGAAGGGTAACGGTTGCGCGAGTCCATGGAGGGCTCCACCCACGAAGGGTCCATGAAAAAGCAACCTTGTCTATCCCACCATGGCCGTCGCCCACGAAGGACTTGCCTCACTATCAGTAGATCTTCACGAAGTAGGCAATCTCCTTGCCCTTACAAACTCCTTGGTTCAACTCCACAATCTTTTCCGAGGCTCCCAAGTGACACCTAGCCAATCTAGGAGACACGACTCTCCAAGAAGTAACAAATGGTGTGTTGATGATGAACTCCTTGCTCTTGTGCTTCAAATGATAGTCTCCCCAACACTCAACTCTCTCTCACAGGATTTGGATTTGGTGGAAAGAAGATTTGAGTTGAAAGCAACTTGGGGAAGGCTAGAGATCAAGATTCATATGGTAGGAATGGAATATCTTGGCCTCAACACATGAGTAGGTAGTTCTCTCTCAGAAATGGTAAGTTGGAAGTGTAGGTTTGTTCTGATGGCTCTCTCCATGAATGAAGAGGAGGTGGAGGGGTATATATAGCCTCCACACAAAATCTAACCGTTACACACAATTTACCAATCTCGGTGGGACCGAATCAACAAACTCGGTCAAACCGATTTAGTAAACAATGTGACCGTTAGGTTTTTCGGTGGGACCGGCATGCAACTCGGTAGGACCGACATGGTTAGGGTTAGGGCATAATGTAATCTCAGTGAGACCGATTACACAAACTCAGTGAGACCGATTTTGGTAATAAGCTAACCAGAGAGTTGGTCAGGCAGACTCGATGGGACCGATTGCTCAAACTCGGTGAGACCGATTTTGGTAATGAGTTAACTAGAGAGTTTGCATTGTAATTTCGGTAGTATCGATTACTCAATCTCGGTAAGACCGATTTAGATAATGGACATACACAGAGAGATTACAATCCCATCTTGGTGAGAACGAGATCCCTATCGGTGAGACCAATTTGCCTAGGGTTTGTGGCAGTGGCTATGACATCTGAACTCGGTGGTGCCGGATAGAAAGAATCGGTGGGGCCGAGTTTCACTTTAGGTTTAGGTCATATGTGGATATGAGAATGTAGTTGAGGGCTTTGGAGCATAAAACTAAGCACTATGTAGCAAGAATCTCATTAAGCAACACCTCATCCCTCCTTGAAAGTATTGACTTTTCCTATAGACTCAATGTGATCTTGGATCACTAAAATATAAAATGAAGATTCTTGAGCTTGAAGCTTGAGCCAATCCTCTGTCCTTAGCGTCTTGAAGGGGTTCCACATCTTTAGTCCATGCCACTCAATTGTTGAACTTGTCAGAAACATACTAGGTAAAAGTGTTAGTCCAACAAGAGATAAGTTGACATTAATTACCAAAACCACCCAGGGAGCACTTGTGCTTTCAAGCCTCGAGGGGCCCACGAGGGTGGGGGGCGTGCCCACCCCCTAGGGCGCGCCGGGCACCCTCATGTCCGCCTCGACTGCTTCTTGACGTCCACTCCGAGTCTCCTGGGTTGCGTTTGTTCCAAAAAGATCGCTCCCGAAGGTTTCATCCCGTTTGGACTCCGTTTGATATTCCTTTTCTTCGAAACACTGAAATAGGCAAAAAAACAGCAATTCGGGCCGGGCCTCCAGTTAGTAGGTTAGTCCCAAAAATAATATAAAAGTGTAAAGTAAAGCCCATAAACATCCAAATCGGGTAATATAATAGCATGGAACAATAAAAAATTATAGATACATTGGAAACGTATCAAGCATCCCCAAGCTTAATTCCTGCTCGTCCTCGAGTAGGTAAATGATAAAAACAGAATTTTTGATGTGGAATGACACCTAGCATATTTCTTAATGTAGTTTTGTTTATTGTGGCATGAATGTTCAGATCCAAATGATTCAATATAAAAGTTCATATTGACATAACAATAGTAATACTTCAAGCATACTAACAAAGCAATCATGTCTTCTCAAAATAACATGGCTAAAGAAAGCTATCTCTACAAAAGCATATAGTCTGGCTATGCTCTATCTTCATCACACAAAGTATTTAATCATGCACAACCCCGATGACAAGCCAAGCAATTGTTTCATACTTTAGTATTCTCAAACTTTTTCAACTTTCACGCAATACATGAGCGTGAGCCATGGACATAGCACTATATGTTGAATAGAATGGTGGTTGTGGAGAAGACAAAAAAGGAGAAGATAGTCTCACATAAACTAGGTGTATCAACGGGCTATGGAGATGCCCATTAATAGATATCAATGTGAGTGAGTAGGGATTGCCATGCAATGGTTGCACTAGAGCTATAAGTGCATGAAAGTCAACAAAAGAAACTAAGTGAGTGTGCATCTAACTTGCTTTCTCACAAAGACCTAGCGCATTTTGAGGAAGCCCATCATTGGAATATACAAGCCAAGTTCCATAATGAAAATTCCCACTACTATATGAAAGGGAAAACATATGAGACTCTCTATCATGAAGATCATGGTGCTACTTTGAAGCACAAGTGTGGTAAAAGGATAGTAACATTGTCCATTCTCTCTTTTTCTCTCATTTTTTGGGCCTTTCCTTTTTTATGGCCTTTCTCTCTCTTTTTTTGTAAAGTCCGAAGTCTCATCCCGACTTGTGGGGGAATCATAGTCTCCATCATCCTTTCCTCACTTGGGACAATGCTCTAATAATGAAGATCATCACACTTTTATTTACTTACAACTCAAGATTACAACTCAATACTTAGAACAAAATATGGCTCTATGTGGATGCCTCCTGCGGTGTACCGGGATATGCAATGAATCAAGAGTGACATGTATGAAAGAATTATGAAGGTGGATTTTCCACAAAATACGATGTCAACTACATGATCATGCAAAAGCAATATGACACTGATGGAGCGTGTCATAATAAACTGGACGGTGGAAAGTTGCATCGCAATATATCTCGGAATGGCTATGGAAATGCCATAATAGGTAGGTATGGTGGCTGTTTTGAGGAAGGTATATGGTGGGTGTATGGTACCGGCAAAAGTTGCACGGTACAAGAGAGGCTAGCAATGGTGGAAGGGTGAGAGTGCGTATAATCCATGGACTCAACATTAGTCATAAAGAACTCATATACTTATTGCAAAAATCTACAGGTCATTGAAACAAAGTACTACGCGCATGATCCTAGGGGGATAGATTGGTAGGAAAAGACCATCGCTCGTCCCCGACCGCAACTCATAAGGAAGACAATCAATAAATAAATTATGCTCCAACTTCATCACAAAGCGGTTCACCATACGTGCATTCTACGGGAATCACTAACTTCAACACAAGTATTCCTCAAATTCACAACTACTTAACTAGCATGACTCTAATATCACCATCCTCACATCTCACAACAATTATCAAGCATCAAATTGATCATAGCATCCAATTCACTTTCTATGATAGTTTTTATTATACCCAACTTGGATGCCCATCATTCTAGGATCAATTTTATAACCATAGAAAATACCATGTTGTTCTAAAAGACTCTCAAAATATTATAAGTGAAGCATAAGAGATCAATAATTTCTACAAAATTAAGCCACCATCGTGGTCTAAAAAGATATAAGTGAAGCACTAGAGCAAAATTGCCTAGCTCAAAAGATATAAGTGAAGCACATAGAGTATTCTAATAAATTCCAAATCATGTGTGTCTATCCCAAAACGTGTGTACAACAAGGATGATTGTGGTAAACTAAAAATCAAAGACTCATATCATACACAAGGCTCCAAACAAAACACATATCATGTGGCGAATAAAAATATAGCTCCAAGTAAAGTTATCGATAGCCGAAGACGAAAGAGGGGATGCCTTCCGGGGCATCCCCAAGCTTAGGCTTTTGGTTGTCCTTGAATTATCTTGGGGTGCAATGGGAATCCCCAAGCTTTGGCTCTTGCCACTCCTTATTCCATAGTCCATCAAATATTTATCCAAAACTTGAAAACTTCACAACACAAAACTCAACAGGCAATCTCATAAGCTCCGTTAGTGCAAGAAAGAAAAACCACCACTTAAGGTACTGTAATGATCTCATTTTTTATTTATATTGGTGATAAACCTACTGTATTCCAACTTCTCTATGGTTCATACCCCCCCCCGATACTAGCCATAGATTCATCAAAATAAGCAAACAACACACAAAAACAGAATCTGTCAAGAACAGAACAGTCTGTAGCAATATGTAACTTTCGAATACTTCTGGAACTCTAAAAATCCTACCAAAATAGGAAGTCCTGGGAAATTTGTCTATTGATCTAGTGCAAAAAGAATCAACTGAAAATCACGTTGATGTAATTTATTAAAATTATTCTTGTGCGGGCAAAAGTTTCTGTTTTTCAGCAGAATCAAATTAACTATCACCGTAGGTTATCCTATAGGTTCTACTTGGCACAAACACTAATTAAAACATAAAACCACATCTAAACAGAGGCTATATGAATTATTTATTACTAGACAGAAGCAAAAAGCAAGAAACAAAAATAAAATTAGGTTGCCTCCCAACAAGCACGATCGTTTAACGCCCCTAGCTAGGCATAATTTCAATGATGCTCACATGAAAGACAAGAATTGAAGCAGAAAGAGAGCATCATAAAACACGTGACAAACACATCTAAGTATAACATACTTCCTATGTATAGGCATCTTATAGGCAAACAAATTATCATAGCAAGCAAAAACTAGCATATGCAAGGAAGCGAAAAGAAACAATAGCAATCTCAACATAATGAGAGGTAATTTAGTAACATGAAAATTTGTAGAACCATATTTTTCTCTCTCATAATAATGACATGTGGGATCATAAGAAAATTCAACAAAATAGCTATCACGTAAAATATTTTCAACACGATCCACATGCATGCAAGGCTGACTCTCTTCCAAATTAGTGGGATTAACGTTAACTAAAATCATGACCTCTCCAAACCCACTTTTATCAAAAATTTCATAAAATTGAACATTCTCCAAATATGTGGGATCTAAAGTCGACACTCTTTCAAACCCACTTTCAATATTATTGCAAACATTATTATCAATCTCATATTCATCATGGGGCTTAAATAAATTTTCAAGATCATAAGAAGAATCACCCCAATCATGATCATTGCAACAAGTAGTGGACATACCAAAACTAGCATCCTCAAGCTTAGGGTTTTGCATACTATTAGCATAATTGACATCATTAGAATATATAGTAAAATCATTGTAATCATACTTTTTATTCAAAGATCTATCATGAGTCACTTCATAAAGCACTTCATCACAATTTTTAGATTCACAAATTTCAAGAAAAACCTCATAAAGATAAGCTAGTGTGCTCAAATCACTAGCAATATGTTCATCATAATTGGATCTCTTAAATATATAAGCAAGTGGATGAGGGTCCATATCAATAGATTTTTAGCAAGCAAAGATGCAAGCACATAGAAGGCACATGGGGACACAAGCAAACATAAGATCAAACGAAAGAAGGGTGAATAAAACGGAAAGGGTGAAGTGGGGGAGAGGAAAACGAGAGGCAAATGGAAAATAATGTAATGCGAGGGAGATGAGTTTGTGATGGGTACATGGTATGTCTTGACTTGAGCGAAGACCTCCCCGGCAACGGCGCCCGAAATGGCTCGTTGACAGGAGATCAAACCTTGACTTGACTTGGTGTAAGCCTCCCCGGCAACGGTGCCAGAAACCCTTCTTGCTACCTCTTGAGCACTGCGGTGGTTTTCCCTTGAAGTGGAAAGGGTGACGCAGCAAAGTAGCATAAGTATTTCCCTCAGTTTTTGAGAACCAAGGTATCAATCCAGTAGGAGGCTGCTCAAAAGTCCCTCGTACCTACACAAACAAACAAGAACCTCGCAACCAACGCGATAAAGGGGTTGTCAATCCCTTCACAGTAAATTGCAAAAGTGAGATCTGATAGAGATAATAAGATAAGATAAATATTTTTGGTATTTTTATGATATAGATTGGAAAGTAAAGATGCAAAATAAAGATAGATGGAAAACTTATATGATTAAAGATAGACCCGGGGGCCATAGGTTTCACTAGTGGCATCTCTCAAGATAACATAAGTATTACGATAGGTGAACAAATTACTGTCAAACAATTGATAGAAAAGTGCATAGTTATGAGAATATCTAGGCATGATCATGTATATAGGCATCACGTCCGCAATAAGTAGATCGAAACGACTTCGCATCTACTACTATTACTCCACACATCGACCGACTCCTGCCTGCATCTAGAGTATTAAGTTCATAAGAACAGAGTAACGCATTAAGAAAGATGACATGATGTAGAGGGATAAACTCAAGCAATATTATATAAACCCCATCTTTTTATCCTTGATGGCAACAATACAATATGTTCCTTGCTGCCCCTGCCCCTACTGTCACTGGGAAAGGAGACCGCAAGATTGAACCCAAAGCTAAGCATTTCTCCCATTGCAAGAAAGATCAATCTAGTAGGCCAAACCAAAGTGATAATTCGAAGAGACTTGCAAATATAACCAATCATACATAAAAGAATTCAGAGGAGATTCAAATATTTCTCATAGATAAACTTGATCATAAACCCACAATTCATATGATCTCGACAAACACACCGCAAAAAGAGTAACATCGAATAGATCTCAAAGAAGATCGAGGAGAACTTTGTATTGAGATTCAAAGAGAGAGAAGAAGCCATCTAGCTAATAACTATGGACGTGAAGGTCTGTGGTAAACTACTCACAACTCATCGGAGAGGCTATGGTGTTGACGTAGAAGCCCTCCGTGATCGATTCCCCCTCCGGCGAAGCGTCGGCGAAGGCTCCAAGATGGGATCTCACGGATACAAAAGGTTGCGGTGGTGGAAATAGTTTTTCGTGGTGCTCCCGGATGTTTTCAGGGTACGTGGATATATAGGAGGAAGAAGTAGGTCGGTGGAGCCGTGAGGGACCCACGAGGGTGGGGGGCGTGCCCACCCCCCTAGGGCGCGCCGGGCACCCTCGTGGCCGCCTCGACTGCTTCTTGACATCCACTCCAAGTCTCCTGGGTTGCGTTTGTTCCAAAAAGATCACTCCCAAAGGTTTCATCCCGTTTGGACTCCATTTGATATTCCTTTTCTTCAAAACACTGAAATAGACAAAAAAAACAGCAATTCGGGCTGGGCCTCCGGTTAGTAGGTTAGTCCCAAAAATAATATAAAAGTGTAGAGTAAAGCCCATACACATCCAAAACGGGTAATATACTAGCATGGAACATTCAAAAATTATAGATACGTTGGAGACGTATCAGGCGGCCCTAGGTCACCTATGGGAGAACTGGTGGAGCGCCGGGTCACCTTGAGGCGCTGCTTGAGGATGCGGCGCTGGTGCCGAGCTCCTACGCATTCGGGCCCTCTTTGTTTAGCCTTTCCTTTCTCCTGTAATTTGAAAAAAGAAAGATGTACCCTGGGGGGGGCGTGTAATGAACTATGGTTGTTATGCCTTTGATGCTATAATTGCCATCTTGATGATGTGATGTAATGCTTGCGATCTGAGTGAGTTAAGGTAGGAAAGCTTAGGTTGGTATGTACAGTCGTTTTCCACCTCATGAGAACCTGACCTGATGTACTTGACGGGGCCCCCTTCCTCGGGGAGTCTATGGCGCAGCCCCCGGAAGATATGCCTTGTGCTCTCAGGAGCCACGGCAGGGCAGAGCTATCCTTGAAGGAAGATAAAACTTGTCAAGCGGCTCACTCCCCCTTACACGAGCCCCCCGCCACAGATTAGCTTGGTCTTGATGCACCGCGTCGCGCTGCCCGGGGGGCACGGACATGAGGGGTGCTGGTGCCCGTGGACTTGATCGAGGGCTCCTCGCGAGGATGAAGCCGAAATACCAGGGTTCGGTGCGGTGCGTGCGTGCAAAGGCAAGCCCAGGGCGCACAAACCTACCTAGCCCCACACGCGAGGCACGCGAGAAGAAGTGGCGGGTGACTGCCACCTCGTCCTTAGACCAAAAACAGCTTAGGAGAAGGAAACAGCTCGAGGAACCAGTGTTCGAGGATACCAAATCCATTGAAAGATTACTAAAAAACTGCAAGCAACTTCAGAAAGCAAATGAACAGCCACGTCCGGCACCTAATCTAGTCTTCTCACCAGCGCGGAGCTAAGTGCTGCCACTAGGACATGGGAGAGAGCCCCCATGAGGTCCCAGGGCAGCTCTAGGGAGACTTCGGGGCGTGTACAGACCCACTCATTATTACGTGAGAGTGTCACGAGTGGAGACCTTCATAGGCTGGAGCCTTGCTTCACAGGTCGGAGCCTTCCTTCAGGGGTAGAACTTCCGGAGGTGCTGTATGTTCCAGGTGTTCTGGATGGGGACCCCGTCCTGTGTCTCCAGGCGCGCGGCGCCAGGCCTGGAGACACGGGCAATCCTAAACGGGCCCTCCCACATGGGAAAGAGCTTGTGCAGCCCCTCCCTGGAGAGCACCCGCCTCAGGACGAGGTCGCCCACCTCTAACGTCCTGGAGTGGACGCGGTGGCAGTGGTACCACTGCAGCGCCTGCTACTACCTCGCCGCCCGGAGCGAGGCTTGGCGGTGGCGTTCCTCCCCAGCACAAGATTCATCCCACGCGTGGTGTCCTGCTGCCTCTCATCGAATGCCAGGACCCGCATGGAGCGATGCTTGACCTCGTGAGGGAGAACCGCTTCTGCTCCGTAGAAGAGGAAGAACGGCGTTTCTCCTGTTGGCTTGGTCGCGGTGGTGCGGATGGACCACAGCACGGGCTGCAGCTCATCGAGCCAGCCCCTGCCACAGGCCTCGAGCTTCTTCTTGAAGGTCCGGGTCTTGAGGCCCCTCAGGACTTCCGCATTGGCCCTCTCAGCCTGTCCATTGCTCCGTGGGTGCTCCACTGAGGCATAGCAGATCTGCGTTCCAAGGTTAGCACAATATGTTTTGAAAAGGTTGCTGGTGAACTGAGAGCCGTTGTCGGTGATGATGCGATTGGGGACCCCAAACCGGCTCACGATTCCCTTGATGAACTTGACAGCCTCCGTCCACTTGGTGAACTTGTCGATGGCGACGTAGAGGTATCGGTAGCCCCCCTGGCGCCCGAGTGAACGGTCCCAAGATGTCCAGCCCCCAGACCGTGAATGGCCATGTGAGCGGGATCGTCTGGAGGCCCTGAGCGGGCTGGTGGATCTGCTTGGCGTGAAACTGGCATGCTTCACAAGAGTGCACCAGCTCTGTAGCATCATTGAGCGCGGTGGGCCAGTAGAAGCCGCTACGGAACACCTTGCCCACCAGAGTGCGCGACGAGGAATGATGCCCGCGGTCCCCACCATGTATGTCCGCTAGCAGCTCGAGCCCCTGTTCCCTGGAGATGCAGCGCAACGAAACGTCATTGGGCCTCCTGCGATACAACTCACCATCCTTGATGCAGTACGCGGTGACTTGTCGGGCCATGCGTTGGGCGTCCTCCTCCTTCTTTGGCAGGGTCCCTTGAAGCAAGTACGCATTGAACTCTTTGGTCCAGCACCCCTCCGGAGGCTCGAGCGCAAGCAGCTGGCGGGCTCCCGAGGAGTGACCACAGGCTGGGGCGCCCGTCTCGGGTGCCTGTGGCAAGTCCTCTGGAGGTGCTGCTAGAGTCGTGACGTGGGGGTCCCAGACGGCTTGAAGAGCCGCTCCTCAAACACCCCTAGCTCCTGAGGGAGCCTGCAAGAGGCTCTTTTGGTGATGTCGTCTGCTTCCTTGTTTGTTCCACGTGGCACGTGCTACAGCTCCACGCCCATGAAGTGCTTCTCCATCTTGCGAACCTCCTCTAGGTACGCCTCCATGTGTGTTCGCACACGAACACGTCACCGTGTACCTCCGACGCCGAGGGTGATGCACCGCAGCTCACGTCGAAGGAGACCCGTCCGGAAGCGCGGTACGCAAGCAATCTGGCGGGCGCTTTTGAGCACCCGAAACCCCACGCACCCGGGAGGGACCCCGTCTGGACGTGCGGCGGCTATGGGCTGCCCTAGGTCGGTTCGCCCGCCCCTAGGGCCTCGAGGTTCGCCGCCCTGCAAAAGAAGAACGAACGAAGAACGAGGAAGAAGAAGAACTAGGGTTAAGGAGAAAAGATAAAAGATAAAAGTGGTAGATGATTGTTCGATTGTGTGTTGTTCAATCGGCCATCACCCCTCAGGTATATAAGAGGCGGCTGGACTTCCCGTGCAAGGAAAAGGCTTGGATTCACGTCCAAAACCCTAGTCAAATTCAGATTGGTTTTGTCCGAACTTTCCAAAACTGTTCGGTTTAAACTGGCTGCACCTTGCAGGTAACTTTTGAGGTGGTAAAGGACCTCGGATGAAAATGAGTCCGAAAGCAATCTTGACCGTTTCGACGAGACGAACAACTTTTATGTTGAACAGTTTTTTATTAGAGTTCATCTTGAGGGTCAAATCGCTCGTGCAACACAGGCTGGTATTCGCGCTACCCATCAGACACGGTGTCTGGTGGGGCGCGCCACTTTTGGCTCGTGATAGTGCTATATTCAGATGGCTCTAACTTTTGCATACGAGCTCGGATTGGAACGATTTTTATATCAAAATCGATCGTTTCGACGAGACGAAGACAATCCATATAGATAATGTTTCCATTTGAGATCGTCTTGGGGGCCTAATCAGCCAAACTGTACTCTGAATATAAGATCTTAGTACTTTGAGCATAGTTTCGGCCTTCGAGATGAAATCGGACTGCAATGACCCAAACTTTAAAGATGTTCATATCAACAATACGAAACTCTGTCATGAAGATCACTTCTCCATTTGAGGCCATCTTAAATAAGTTATTGACCGTGCCAAAATCTGGTGTCAACACATGCCCCCCTGTTTTTCGGCAAAGTTTGTGCGCCGAAAAATAACTTCCGCATGGCTTGTTCTAAGGACGATGTCAACACTCCATCGGCCATTTTGCATGTTCTTAGGATGACAAGTATATATCGGCCATTGCTTGTTTGAACCTCTTGATGCAAACTTGGGTGAAAACTTCTCAGCTTCTATAACAATCCGGTGATAAGGTTCCATAGATCAAAACCATCCTCCGAACCATATTGTTCACCCTTTTGCTCGGATTTTGCAGATAATCAAGAATGAACTTCCTCCAATCCTTACTTCGCCTGCATAAAAGTTTCATTAGTGGCCGAAGCGGTGGGCTTCGATTCAGCCTTACCTATGTTGACAAGACCTAGCATCGGCTATTGATAGAAATGCAATACACCATGGTTAACATAGTAGCCAGACGCTTGCTGTGCCAACTCTTTCGAATTGTCATGCCTAGATATATGAACAATTTCAAAGCAACCCAAGGTAAATCTTGCATCTAGACATACCAAAAGATAAACTATAAGTGACCCGTCAAAACATTGATAACCCTTGGATATTTGTTGCACTACTAATAACGAATCACCGGAAGCCTCAATATGTATAGCACCTATAGCAAGGCAAAGCTCCAATCCGAATAACAATGCATATTCGGCTTTGATCATTGTGCAAAAATATCTTAAGCGGCATGAGGCTTCACAAACTAGCTCCATATGGAGATAAATAAACAATACCAACACTTTGGTCATTGCTACAAATTGAACCATCAAAATATAATCTCCATAGTACTAGAGAGACAAAGCTAATATCACTTAACATGTACCTTGTCTCGGTTCCAATTGAACTAAGGACGGTGTTAGAATTCCACACCGGCCATGATCAGATAGTTTCTTAGGACGATAGTTAAGTATCGGCCATTACCATGAGGTTCATTTAGAATTCATCCATAAAGCATGTATAGCCGAAATAAACAAATAAAATAGCAATAAAATATTTCGGCCCCTTTGTCTTAGCAACAAAAATGTGACTAACCAAATGTATAGTGATTTGGTAATACTCTGTCATCATATAGAAAATTATGTTGCATCCATGGATCAAAATAAGTCCATGGAGGGTAAGTGATCATACCTGTGGATGAATTCCATGGCAAAGGCATCAATGGCATTGTTGAAGAAAATGGATGATGTGCTAATCGAAGATTTTGATGTTGTGATGCACACCTTCGGCTTAATTGTTTGTTGCTTCCATCATTCTCCTTCTTCATTTTTATTGTACTTGTTGCAATTGAAGCATGCACATCGTTTTTGTTTTGATTGATCCTCTTGGGAACCCATGCCATGTTCCTCTTTCTAAGCTCTTGTGCACTAAGATTTTGTAATTCCTTCTTTTGCCAATACGATAAGCCGAGTGAGCACCTCGACTATGATTTTGTTTCAACCAATGGTAACTCTTTCTGGGCCTTGTGCAACCTCAACTTATTTTCTTCAGATTTGGCACTCTGATTTTTATCAATTGATTGCTTCACTTCTTTGCCTTTTGTAGCCAATGTCAACACTTTAATTGGCTCTTTGTTTTTTGAGATCAAATCTGAAGTAGCACACTTACGACCATCTCTTTTCACGCGGTAAACTTGCTTTACCATCTCTTTCTTCTTCCTTAAGCTCTGGACCGATTCCTTATGATTGAAACAGTCTTTGATGCGTGATTGTTCAAATGTTGATCTTCTTGGAGCTGCATAGTATTGGTGAGATGGTCTAGAATAAGATGGAGAATGTGCCCTTGTATCATACCTGTCCCATGATGGATATGAATCAACATGAGCATAGGGAGGCATCCACGACATTGGCATTGGCGGCCCAAAATAAGGATATGAATATCTTGCATTGAAATTGTCACTTTGCCAATACCGATCCTTATATTTGCGCCTTGGGGGTGATCTTGGTTTCTTTGCATGATTTGGCCGATAAGCATTCTTATCTTCACTCTTCTTTTGATATTTATCCAATAGTTCAGCGAAGGTGATTTTTGATCTCTTACACTTGCTCTTATTTCGGCCTTTGTTTTCTTTTGGTTTGCTTTCATCGATCATTGGATTTGCTTGCTGCCCCACAGTCCTTGGCGTCCCCATTGTAGCTTCGATGGAATTCTCGCCCTCAAGATTATGTTCATTATGCTCTTCAACAACTTCTTTACTTGAAAGCTTGATCCCATCACCTGCAGCTTTTACATTCTCTTTAAATGTATCGGCTTGAAGCAGCCGATGCAAAAACCTTTTGCCATCGGGACCAATCGGAATAGACTGGTCATCTCTTGGTGTTTCAACAAACTTCAATCGTCCTTTTTCAATGGCCGATTTAACTATTTGCTGAAACATGTTGCAATCCTCAAAATTATGTTTGGACGAATCATGCAACTTACAATATATTTGTCCTTGGATTGATGGCTTAACATGGTGATCGAGAATTGTAATGTAATTATTTTTCAGCAACAAATCAAATATTTGATCACACATGCTTGGATTGAAGGTATACTTCTTGTTTTCTAGCCGATCTTGTTGTTTGAGCGGCTTTGGAGATAAGCAAATGAATGGTTCAGATTTAGAATCTCCCCATTCGGCTATGCATTGTGTTTTCCACTCTATCTCCGATGTCTTTGGATAAGATATTGTATTAGCATCGGTTTTCTCAATAGAATTTAACCTTGGCTTTAAATTTCTGAAACGAAGATATTTAGAACATACATGTCTCAGTTGAGACCAAGTGCAAGCCAAGTACGAAATAAGCAAAGCTACCCAACTAGATATGAACTTTAGATAAAGCAACGGGGAAAGCTTTGGCTGTAACAATAAGTCATTATCGGTCTTTATAAATGGCGCAATGGTTTGACCGATATGTTCCATAACAATTTTATTGCTAACAAGTAAATTACCCTTCTTCATTGGTCTTTCAAAATTACTTATGAGAATATTTCTTATAGATGCATCAATAATGAAGTTGCGACCAAATCTGAAAATAGGTAAATTACTCGCTATGCATACCTCTTCAAATACGTTGGGAGAGCATGATGGTGGTGTGACTTGAACAATATCTAGCTTCATCTTTGGATGACTCTCCAACGCCTTTTCATCATCTTTTTCTTTATTCCGTGCATCATTACACTGAAGATTTTTGTCGGTCGAACTTTGTTCGGCTACTTGTTCTTGTCCTTGAGGCTTGTCAATGGCACGGAACTCATAGGGCAGGAAGTAGGTTCCATTGACTTCAGAAAAACCAAATATGGCTGTTTTTCTATGCTTTCCATGCCCTTTCTCAATAATGCTTGCCTCTTTGGATTTGATTGACTCAGAATATATACTACTTGATTCGGCTTTTCTAATAACCGAATTTTCTTTGTTACCTGAATCAATAACTTTATCTTTTTGAATTTGCAAGGCTTCTCGCTCTCGTCTAATTTTAGCCCACATCTCAGCTTGGCGAGCTTTAAACTTTTTCATCTCAACTTCCATCCACTCCTCGTGAGATTGCCCCCCAATACTTTCAGACTTTCCCGGCAATGAGGTGCCAAAACTTTGCAATTGTTTATGGTGTGCACTGGATGGTGCAAGACTGGGAAACTGCATCATTTGCAGAACTCTAGCTTTTACTACAGCAAAATCATGAGGCTTCCCGCCTTCTATTAGTTCCTTTCGAATGGAGTTGCACAAATCCCAAGAGAATGTAAGGTTGTTCTCAACTACCTAGTCTGGATATGGTTGCCCCCCAATGCTCTTAGACTCTTTCGGCAATGAGATGTTGCCGAAATTCTGTAATTGTGTATGGGGAACATGATATGCCACGGTAGTAGGTGAAGGCATTTGTGCTCCTGTAGAAGTTTCACTTATTCGGCCATGACCATTAACATGCGGAGCCGAATTATGGACATCAACGGTCGCGTATGGTGCCAAAAAACTTGTAGCATGAGGTGTAGCATACGATGTTTGAGGGTAATTGGCCGAATAATTAGTAGTAGCATGGCCAATTCCCCTATCCATCGGCATGTTTGGATTAACATGTTGCAAATTAGTTGCCGATGAATAAAAAGATGAAACACTATGTTGCATGCCATTGGAAGTTCCTACATTGGGTGTTTCAACTTGATTAACCGAACTCATCATGTTGTTCATCGGCATATAGATTTGTGGGGTTGCCGATGCATAGGAGTTGGGATACATATGTTGCATGTTGCTAAAATTATATAAAGTTGAAGCATGAAGATTATTCTGAATCGGCTGTTGCACATAATTAGATACATGATTGATAAAACTAGGGCTAGCCGATACATTATATTCATTAGACGATCTAGCAACAACATATGCATTATTTGCGTCTACATAAGTGAATCGAGTATTCATATTACCTTTGTAGATTGCAAACCCTAGATGACGATCTCTTCGTAGCAAGAACGGGCCGGAGACCGTTCAAAGCTTCGTCCCCAGCGGAGTCGCCAAAAAGTGTGTTCGCACACGAACACGTCACCGTGTACCCTCGACGCCGGGGGTGGTGCACCGCAGCTCACGTCGAAGGAGACCCGCCGGAAGCGCGGTACGCAAGACAATCCGGCGGGCGCTTTTATAGACCCAAAACCCCACACACCCGGGAGGGACCCCGTCAGGGCGCGCGGCGGCTATGGGCTGCCCTAGGTCGGTTCGCCCGCCCCTAGGGCCTCGAGGTTCACCGCCCTGCAAAAGAAGAACGAACGAAGAACGAGGAAGAAGAAGAACTAGGGTTAAGGAGGAAAGATAAAAGATAAAAGTGGTAGATGATTGTTCGATTGTGTGTTGTTCAATCGGCCATCACCCCTCAGGTATATAAGAGGCGGCTGGACTTCCCGTGCAAGGAAAAGGCTTGGATTCACGTCCAAAACTCTAGTCAAATTCGGATTGGTTTTGTCCGAACTTTCCAAAACTGTTCGGTTTAAACTGGCTGCACCTTGCGGGTAACTTTTGAGGTGGTAAACGACCTTGGATGAAAACGAGTCCAAAAGCAATCTTGACCGTTTGAACGAGACGAACAACTTTTATGTTGAACAGTTTTTGATTAGAGTTCATCTTGAGGGTCAAATCGCTCATGCAAGACAGGCTGGTATTCGCGCTACCCATCAGACACGGTGTCTAGTGGGGCGCGCCACTTTTGGCTCGTGATAGTGCTGTATTCAGATGGCTCTAACTTTTGCATACGAACTCGGATTGGAACGATTTTTATATCAAAATCGATCGTTTCAACGAGATGAAGACAATCTGTGTAGATAATGTTTCCATTTGAGGTCGTCTTGGGGGCTTAATCAGCCAAACTGTACTCTGAATATAAGATCTTAGTACTTTGAGCATAGTTTCGGCCTTCGAGATGAAATCGGACTGCAATGACGCAAACTTCAAAGATGTTCATATCAACAATACGAAACTCTTTCATGAAGATCACTTCTCCATTTGAGGCCATCTTAAATAAGTTATTGTGTACTCCTTGTTGGAGAAGTTGACGAGAAGCTGAGAGTCGCCCTTGATGGTGAGGCGCTTCACTCCCGACGCGGCCGCGACCCTGCGTCCGGTGAGCAAGCCTTCGAATTCGGCGATGTTGTTGGAGACCTTCTCGCCCTGCTGAAACCAGAATTGCACTACGTAGCAGAGCTTGTCCTTGGTGGGTGAGATGAGGATGGCCCCCGCTCCTGCGCCTTGCCGCGCAAACGCCCCGTCGAAGTACATGTTCCATCCGTCTGGCTCTTCATCTCCGGGCAGGAGGGAGCAGTCCTCGCCTACTCCTACTCAGGAGCGTCAGTCCACTCGGCCACTAAGACTGTGAGGGCCGCGCCTCTGATGACCCTGGTGGTGTTGAACTCGAGATTGAATGCCTGAAGCTCAATGTTCCATTCAGCAACATGCCCGGCTGCGTTCGGGCTCCGGAGCACCCTCTCCAATGGGTATGCTGAAACAACCTTGATGGAGTGGCCTTGAAAGTAGTGGCACAGCTTCCTGGAGGCGATTAGAAGTGCGAGCAAGAGCTTCTGGGGCATGGGGTAGCGCACTTGCGCATCCCTCAGTACCGTGCTGACGAAGTAGACAGGGTGCTCGACGAGAAGGGAGCCATCAACAGAATCTTTTTCTTCCCGAGGGCACAGGTCTGATGACCCAGAAGCGTAGGGGATCTATCGTAGTCCTTTCAATAAGTCAAAGTGCCAAACCCAACGAGGAGCATAAGGAAATGATAAGCGGTTTTCAGTAAGGTTTTCTGCAAGCACTGAAATTGTAGGTGATAGATAGTTTTGTGATAAGATAAATAGTAACGAGTAACAAGTAAACAAAGTAAATATAGTGCAGCAAGGTGGCCCAATCCTTTATGTAGCAAAGGATAAGCCTGGACAATTTCTAATAATGATAAAGGAGCTGGCGAGGACACATGGGAATTATCGTCAAGCTAGTTTTCATCACGCTCATATGATTCGTGTTTGGTACTTTGATAATTTGATATGTGGGTGGACCGGTGCTTGGGTACTGCCCTTACTTGGACAAGCATCCCACTTATGATTAACCCCTATTGCAAGCAACCGCAACTACAACAAAAGTATTAAGGTAAACCTAACCATAGCATGAAACATGTGGATCCAAATCATCCCCTAAAGAAGCAATGCATAAACTAGGGTTTAAGCTTCTGTCACTCTAGCAACCTATCATCTACTTATTACTTCCCTATGCCCTCCTCTAGGCCCAATAATGGTGAAGTGTCATGTAGTCGACGTTCACATGACACCACTAGAGGAGAAGACAACATACATCTCATCAAAATATCGAACGAATACCAAATTCACATGCCTACTAATAGCAAGACTTCACCCATGTCCTCAGGAACAAATGTAACTACTCACAAAGCATATTCAGGTTCATAATCAGAGGTGTAATAATATGCATTAAGGATCTTAACATATGATCTTCCACCAAGTAAACCAATAAGTATCAACTACAAGGAGTAATCAACACTACTAGCAACCCACAGGTACCAATTTGTGGTTTTGGATACAAGATTGGATACAAGAGATGAACTAGGGTTTGAGAGGAGATGGTGTTGGTGAAGATGTTGATGGAGATTGACCCCCTCCTGATGAGAGGATCATTGGCGATGACGTTGGTGATGATTTCCCCCTCCCAGAGGGAAGTGACCCTGGCAGAACAGCTCTGCCAGAGCCCTAGATTGGTTCCGCCAAGGTTCCGCCTCATGGCGGCGGAGTTTCGTGTCGTAAGCTTGCCCACGATTTTTTCCAGGGTAAAAGCGATGATATAGCAGAAGATGGACACCGGAGGCCCACCAAGGGGCCCAGGAGATAGGGGGCGCGCCCTATAGGGGGGGGCACCCCCTGTCTCCTGGACAGGGTGTGGGCCCCCTAGTGTATTTCTTTCGCCTAGAAATTCTTATTAATTCCAAAAAGTTGTTTTGTGGAGTTTCAGGACTTTCGGGGTTGTGCAGAATAGGTTTCCAATGTTTGCTCCTTTTCCAGCCACAATTCAAGCTGCCGGCATTCCTCCTCTTCATGGTAAACCTTGTAAAATAAGAGAGAATAGCCATAAGTATTGAGGTATAATGTGTAATAATAGCCCATAATGCAATAAATATTGATATAAAACCATGCTGCAAAATGGACGTATCAACTCCCCCAAGCTTAGACCTCGCTTGTCCTCAAGCGGAAGCCTATATCGAAAAATATGTCCACAAGTTTAGAGATAGAGGTGTCGATAAAAATAAAATATGGACATGAGGGCATCATGATCATTCTCATAACAGCAACATATATAGATTAAATTATATAATTTCTTATGCTAAAGTAACAATCAATTCACAATATCAAGTATGGTTCACAAACTTCATTAAGAACTAACAAGCTATAATCTCAGTCATTGAAGCAATCACAATTTATCATAACATCAGAAAGAGTCAACAATAGAGCTTTTCAGCAAGTCCACATACTCAACTATCATATAGTCTTCTACAATTGCTAACACTCACACAATACTTGTGGTTATGGAGTTTTAGACGGACACTGAGAAAGATAGGGGCTTATTGTGTTGCCTCCCAACGTATTCACCTTTAGGTGATGTCAACAATAATAGCCCATGCTAACGAACATCCAATTGGATATGTATATCACGATCTTTCAAACACGAGGAGCTTGCCAAATGATAAAATGAAAAAGGGAAAGGTGAAGATCACCTTGACTCAAGCACAAAATAAAAGCATAAAGTAAGAACATGAAGTAAAAGATAGGCCCTTCGCAGAGGGAAGCAGAGGTTGTCATGCGCTTTTAGGGTTGGATACACAAAATCTTAGTACGAAAGAACGTCACTTCATATGTCACTTGTGTATGGACCTTTATTATGCAGTCCGTCGCTTTTATTGCTTCCATAACAAGATCGTATAAAGCTTATTTTCTCCACACTAATAAGTCATGCATATTCAGGGAGCAATTTTTATTGCTTGCACCGATGACAACTTACTTGAAGGATCTTACTCAATCCATAGGTAGATATGGTGGACTCTCATGGCAAAACTGGGTTTAAGGGTATTTGGAAGCACAAGTAGTATCTCTACTTGGTGTTGGGAATTTGGCTAGCATGAGGGGGAAAGGCAAGCTCAACATGTTCGGAAGGTCAATGACAACACACTTTAACTAAGATGTGAGAAAACATAAACCATTACGTTGTCTTCCTTGTCCATTGTCAGCTCTTTTGGCATGTCATACTTAATGAGTGCTCACAATCATAAAAGATGTCCAAGATAGTGTATTTATATGTGAACCTTTCTTCCCTTATTACTTCCTATTAATTGCAACGATGACCAGAACTATGTTTATCAACTCTCAACAACCTTTATGCCTCATACTTTCTATGTGTGAAGTTATTACTATCCATAAGATCAACATGAACTCTTTTATTCTTTTTATTTTTTCTCAAGATCATAGAAACAAAGCAAAGCCCTTGACCCAACACTAATCTTTATTATAGATAACTCACGGACTTGATTACAAAAAGAGAGCACTAAGCAAAACTCAAAACTACTTGATATCAAAACTTCAATCTACTAGATCAAGATACTACTAGAAGGATCGAACTAAATAAACCAGTAAAGATAGGAGTGTGACGGTGATACGATATCGGGGCACCTCCCCCAAGCTTGGCAGTTGCCAAGGGGGAGTGCCCATACCCAAGTGATTATATCCTCGGAGAAGGTGAAGTAGGAGTTTTTGATGATGTAGGCTTGTCGTCCATCTTCCAAGGCATAGGCTCACCATCGTAGAAGGATGATCGTGTCTTCGGGATCCTTAAATCTGCAGCCAAACTCATCCTTTTGAATCTATATTCATACTCACAGTTCTGGTTTTGCAGGTCATAGATCTGGGCTTGGAGGTGCTCGATCTTCTCTTGAAGCATGAAGATGGTTTCCCCAATGACTTTGATATCTAGCTTGTGGTTGTTGGTGAACTCTGTGATCATCATCTGGTTAGCGTTGAGTCCACGCTCCACCATCCCTTGGCACTTGAAAACTTGCTGCTCCACAGCTTCGAGCTTTGTCTCCACGCTTCCGGTATACCTGGGTCCCTCCACATCACGAATGTGCAGCATCCCCTCACGCATCTCAATGGTTTGAGGGTGTTGCAGCACCTCTGCAAGATAGGGGTTGATAACCCTCTCAAAAAACTTGTCCTTGGGAGCGCTTGGAGATGCCATAATGCTCTAGATCTGCAACAAAAAACAGCTCGAAACGAAAACAGAGGATATTTGTGTGATATGGTGGTCAAAACCTCCTGGAGTATATATAATGAATTTTTACCGACCAAAATACGTAACATGCAAGAAACAGAGTCCGTGAGGCACACGAGGTGCCCACGAGACAGGGGGTGCGCCTAGTAAGGGGGGGGCACCCTCCACTCTCGTGGGAACCTCGTGTCCCTTTCGGACTACTTCTTTCTTCCTAAAATTCTTAAATAATCCAAAACTGATAAAAATTGCCATTGGAGTTGTTTTGGAGTCGGTTTACTTACCGTACCACATACCTATTCCTTTTCGGAGTCTGGAACGTTCTGGAAAGTGTCCCTTATGTATTCCTCCGGGGTTATAGTTTCAATAATATTAGTTTCAACATTAATAGGATTACCTAAAATGTAATGTTTAATTCTTTGACTGTTTACCACCCTCGGACTTGTGCCTTCGAAGTTGTTGATCTTTATCGCACCAGACCGATAGACCTCCTCGATAACGTAGGGGCCTTCCCATTTAGAGAGAAGCTTTCCTGCAAAAAATCCTAAACGAGAGTTGAATAATAACACATAATCACCTACATTAAATTCACGCTTTTGTATCCTTTTATCATGCTAGCGCTTGACTTTTTCTTTGAATAGCTTGGCATTCTCATAAGCTTGGGTTCTACATTCATCAAGTGAGCTAATATCAAACAACCTCTTCTCACCGGGAAGTTTGAAGTCATAATTGAGCTCTTTAATAGCCCAATATGCTTTATGTTCAAGTTCAAGAGGTAAATGACATGCTTTTCCATAAACCATCTTATACGGAGACATACCCATAGGATTTTTGTATGCAATTCTATAGGCCCATAATGCATCATCAAGTTTTTTGGACCAATTCTTTCTAGATCTATTAACAGTCTTTTGCAAAATTAATTTCAGCTCTCTATTGCTCAACTCTACTTGACCACTAGACTGTGGATGATAAGGACATGTGATTCTATGATTGACATCATACTTAGCAAGCATCTTATGGAAAGCACCATGAATAAAATGTGAATCACCATCAGTCATAAGATATCTAGGGACTCCAAACCTCGGAAAAAATAACTTCTTTCAGCATTTTAATAGAAGTGTTATGATCAGCACTACTAGTTGGAATAGCTTCTACCCACTTAGTAACGTAATCAATAGCAACTAAAATTGTGTATAACCATTAGAGGTAGGAAAAGGTCCCATATAATCAAAGCCCCAAACATCAAACGGTTCAATAACAAGAGAGTAATTCATAGGCATTTCATGACATCTACTAATATTACCAATTCTTTGACATTCATCACAAGATAAGACAAACTTGCGAGTATCTTTGAAGAGAGTAGGCCAATAAAAACCAGATTATAGTACCTTATGTGCAGTTCTATCTCCAGCGTGGTGTCCTCCATATGATTTAGAGTGACACTTGCGTAGGATATGTTCCTGTTCATGCTCAGGTACACAACGTCTAATAACACCATCTACTCCTTCTTTATAAAGGTGTGGGTCATCCCAAAAGTAATGTCTTAAATCATAAAAGAACTTTTTCTTTTGCTGGTATGTGAAACTAGGTGGTATAAATTTAGCAACAATATAATTAGCATAATCAGCATACCATGGAGCAGTGCGAGAAGCATTAATGACCGCTAATTGTTCATTAGGAAAGCTATCATCAATAGGCAATGGGTCATCAAGAACATTGTCTAACCTAGACAAGTTATCTGCAATGGGGTTCTTAGCTCCCTTTCTATCAATAATATGCAAATCAAATTCTTGGAGCAAGAGAACCCATGTAATGAGTCTAGGCTTAGCATCTTTCTTTTCCATAAGATATTTAATAGCAGCATGATCAGTGTGAATAGTAACTTTGGAATCAATAATATAAGGTCTAAACTTATCACAAGCAAACACAACTGCTAAGAATTCTTTTTCAGTGGTAGCATAATTTCTTTGGGCTGTATCAAGGGTCTTACTAGCATACTAGATAACATTCAATTTCATATCGACTCTTTGCCCTAGAACAGCCGCTACAGCATAATCACTAGCGTCACACATAATTTCAAAAGGTAGATTCCAATCAGGTGGTTGAGCAACAGGTGCAGTGATCAAAGCTTTCTTAAGTATTTCAAATTCTTCTACACAATCATCATCAAAGACAAAAGGAATATCTTTTTGCAATAAGTTAGACAGAGGCCTAGAGATCTTAGAAAAGTCCTTAATGAACCTCCTATAAAAACTGGCATGACCAAGGAAACTTCTTATACCTTTTATGTCCTTGGGACATGGCATCTTTTCAATAGCATCAACTTTAGCTTTATCAACTTCAATACCTCTCTCGAAAATCTTATGCCCCAAGACAATGCCTTCATTAACCATAAAGTGACACTTTTCCCAATTCAGGACGAGACTAGTGTCTTCGCAACTCTGCAAAACTCGATCAAGGTTGCTCAAACAATTATCAAAGGAGGATCCATATATAGAGAAGTCATCCATGAATACCTCGCAAATCTTTTCACAAAAATCAGAGAATATAGCCATCATGCATATTTGAAAGGTAGAAGGTGCATTACATAAACCAAAAGGCATACGTCTATAAGCGAAAGTACCAAAAGGGCAAGTAAAAGTAGTTTTTGCTTGATCTCCCGCTGAGGCAGGTATTTGAGAGAAACTAGAATAACACTACTGGAATCAGCTACTTTGCCATCTGCCACGGCGGACGGCAAAGGCATGGATGGCGGACGGCAAAGACCTTTGCCGTCAGCCACGGACGGCAAAAGGGGACGGCAAAGTAGGGGACGGTTAAGAGCTGCGTTACCGTCCGCTTCGGGCAGCTCACGGCAAAGGGGCCTTTGCCATCAGCAGCGGACGGCAAAGAAGGCGGACGACAATAAATGCGCTCTTACTCCGTTAGGTGGTTAACAGTAGGCCTTTGCCGTCCGCTGCGGACGGCAAAGCCTGTGCCGTCAGCCACTGTGGGCAAACTGACCAAATTGGTCAGCCTCCCAGGAAGCACAGTTGCCTGCCACGTGGCCTCTTTGCCGTCAGCTGCTGATGGCAAAGATCTCTTTGCCGTAGGTGGTAGACGGCAAAGATCCTGCATATTGTCTCTTTTTTCTGTTTTTTTACTCCAACAATTTTCACAGCAAATATATATCACATATCCAGCACATAAGTTTCATATCACATATCCAGCACATAAGTTTCATATCACATATCACATATCACATCAGTTTCATCCATACACATTGTTCATACATAAGCAAGTTCCATCCATACACATTGTTCATACATAAGCAAGTTCCATGATAGCAAGCTAGATACAATGCAAAGTTTCATTAAGGAAAAGCAAGCACTCCATCATAGCAAGCTAGCTTCCATGAAGTGAATGAAATCTGCAAAATGGTAAATAAGAAAGTTAGAAATAGGTAAATAGAACAAGAAGAAGACTAGAACAAGAAGTATATGTCATTTATGAGCTAACTTAGGTGAAATGGATCATATATGAGCTAACAAAGTTGAAAATGGGTTGTTTATGAGCTAACTTAGTTGAAATGGATCATTTATGAGCTAACTTAGTTGAAATGGGTCGTTTATGAGCTAACTAAGGTGAAGGGCATCGTTTGTGAGCTAAGTAAGGTGAAATGGATCGTTTTTGAGCTAACTTAGGTGAAATGGATCATTTATGAGCTAACTTAGTTGAAATGGATCGTTTATGACCTAACTAAGGTGAAATACCACGTTTTTGAGCTAACTAAGGTGAAATGGATCGTTTTTTAGCTAACTTAGGTGAAATGGATCATTTATGAGCTAATTTAGGTGAAATGGATCGTTTTTAGCTAACTTAGGTGGAATGGTTCGTTTAGGAGCAAATCTAGGTGAAATGGGTCATTTTGGAGCTAACCTAGGTGAAATGGGTCATTTTAAAGCTAGCGTAGGTAAAATGGATCATTTAGGAGCTAATCTATGTAAAATGGGTCAATTAGAGCTAACTTGGATAAATTGGATCACTTGTAAGCTAACTAAGGTAAAATGAGTCATTTTAGAGCTAACTTTAGGTAAAATGGATCGTTTATGAGCTAACTAAGATAATTATGCAATTTTTGACATAAGTAACCTAAGTACATATCGTTTTAGAGCTAACTTAGGTAGAATGGATGGTTTATGAGGTCAGTAAGCATATTAAGTCATTTTGGAGGAAAAGAAGCTAACTCTAGGTCATTATGGTAAGCATATTGGAGGAAATAAAGCTAAGTCTAGGTCTTTATGCATTTGTTAAGCAAAACACTAGAGAAACTTACCGTCATCAGGGAGGTGTACGAGCGGGCTGGCTCGCGCCGGTAGCTGGAGAAGGATCGTGCAATGCGTTTCTGGAGTTAAGCTGCACCAAAGATCATTTCCAATGTCTCATTAGCATTATGACACTCAAATGTTAAGACTAGCAAGTAATGTCCATTCTAATTAAACTCACCGTGCTCCCAGGAGCAATCACTGGCATCGGCAGAGCGGTCTGACCGGACTTCTCGCACACAGACTACACATTTGGTTTTCACAACAGAGTCATACTAGTTAGTAATGAGACTCAAATGTTAAGACTAGCAAGTAATCTGCAGAAGAAACTTACCACAAGGAGCTCATACATGGCCCTTGCCTGCATGTCATTCCGTGCCCTCTCCTCCTCCAACATCTTTGTCCTCCTCTCCTCCAACTCCCGCTGCCTCTCCGCCGCCTCCGCCAGAAGTTTCTCCGTTCTATCTCTCCCACTCTGTATAGCAGCCTGCAACACCACTCACATGACCATTTGTAATCATTGATGGAAGTGCACACAATGTAATGGAGAAAGATAGCTGAGTACTTATAACTAACCTTGAAGGCGAGTTGGACTGGCCATTCACGAGGCCTTATCTCAGGAGCGGAGCTCGACTGGCGCGCCTTGATCTCTAGGAGAGTGCTAGGACAACGGATAAGTCCATCTCCCATGGCTATGGAGCCATGGGACCTCCCGCCACCAGATCTCATCAACAGCTCTGTATCAATGAGACCCTGGCTCGGGTTAAAGTCCTCCCCTTTCCTCGCCTTCCCCTGATCTCTATATTGCTCGAGCTTGTCGTGGGCAGAGATGTTGGTGAAGTTCTTTGGATCATCAAGGTCAGACGCAGAGAATGCCTTGACTTTCTTGTAAGAGCCAGTGTGGTCCATGCCATACAGGTCATACACCTCTGGCACCTTATCCACCTTATTGTAGAGTGCCTAAAAGAGAGAAACAAAGTAAATTAGTAATTAAAGGGCTAAAGCTAGCATGATCAATGAATTGCATGAATCATGAAGAAACCACATACCCAGTTCCGCCCGTACTAAAATAAGTTGGAGCTGCCTTGGTGGTGTGGCACACCTTCCATTTGGGCACGTTTGTCCTTGGCCTCATTGTGGGAGGCCCGCCATTGTTTTGAGCACCATGCATTGACCAACACCTCCCAACAATCCATCTGATCCGCACACCATCTCGGAGGGGCCTAAGTTAGCAAATAGAAACTTGAGCGCTACGGCTATGAATTACTAAATGAAGGAAGTAAGTACAAGGCCTTAAGAATTACCTTCATGTACTGCTCCTTACTCAAGAACTTATCGCGGCACTCCTGCTTGGGCTTCTTGATACCACCCCCGGCGTAGTAGTCTCGAACAGCCTGCACCCGAACCTCATGCCGTAAGTTCTGAAGTAGGCGCTTGCACTCCTTGTCGATAACATCTGCCGCCTCCTCCTCGTATCCCTCCTCACACCTGTAGAATGTCTGCAATCAAATGATACAATATTGATTAGTACAATTAATAACTAGCTAGTTCAAGATTTTTAATTGTGTAAAGGAGAAATTACCCAGAACTTTCTGATCACCACGTCTGCCCTCGTCTTGCACAAGACACCGTCGATAATCTCACCCGGCGGGGCCGGGGCAGCCAAGTAGTGCTCCCAACTCAATCCAACCTCTGGAAGTCGACCCTCACCAGGCAACATGACAAACCCCAGGAAGTTTTGCCGAATCAGAACTCCAAGGACGGAGTTGGGCCGGTGGACACTTTCATGGTGGTCCCAACCCCTGCAGCATGACAAGGCCAAACGCATTAGTTATTTGAAGAAATGTGAATGCAGAAGGTACAAAAAGATTAAATGCACTTACCTCTCCCCATCAGGGAAAATCAACCACCTCTGCTCGCGGGTCGCCGGCACGGACGGGAGCCGTGTAGCACCACGCTGGTAGACGTTGCCCCCCTCCTCCTCAATATCAGTCGGCTCCCTGTCATCATCAGCATGGCTACTCAGCTCCTCAGGCTGACCCGACCAGGTACCCCATCCAGACGTGTGCTCCTCCGGGGTCTCATGGGCCCAACTCTCGTGGGCCGAAGGCCCGTCGACCGGAGGCTCGTGGGACGAAGGCCCGTCGACCCGAGGCTCGTGGGCCGAAGACCCGTGGACCGGAGGCTCGTGGACCGGAGTCCGTGTAGCCTCCTCCTCGGACGAGTCCACCCTAGCAGTCACGTGCTCGGGTGTAACAGCTGGGGGTGGCGGCGAGGAAGGAGCCGTAAGAGTAACCATACCTCCTCTCCCGCGACCACGTGCTCCACCTCCTCTCTTCTTCTTACCTCGTCCCCTGCTGGGCACCGCAGTCGATGAAGAAGGGCCCGGTGGTTTCGACATACTGTCCAGCAACGCTCAGCGGAGAGGTGCATGTGCAATGGAAGACCTCGCAATACGCGCCGACGAAGAAGGGGCCTCGGCGCGCTCCCGACCAGCGCCCACCATCTTTCAACACCTGCCATGATAAAGAATAAACGAAATTAGTACAACATAAAAAAAAGTACCGACATGAATAATAATATGTATATCACTTAAGTGTATCATCATCAAGTACAACATAAAAAATTGAATACCTGACACTACTAATAATCTCGATCAGTATCATCAATAAATGCATAATCATCATCATCACTATAATCAATGATGGGATCACTATAATCATCATCACTATCATCACTATAATCATCATCATCATCATCACTGGACACACAACAATTATATATATAATTCACCATGTATATATTCATCAGTTGATCTACTTTGTTAATTTTATTACGTCCATGCAACCTACACTCTAATAGGCACTAACGAAATTTATGCGTCGGATCCGGAGCAAAGCATATGCGTCGGATCGGGTGTTGTTTCGGGGTCGGGGGTTCGGGGTGTCGTGTCGGTGTCGGGGTCGGGGTGCTGTTTCGGGGTAGGGGGTTGGGGTGTCGTGTCGGGGTCGGGGTGTCGGGGTCAGAGGGTCGGTTGTCGGGGTCGGGGTGTCGGGTCAGGTCAGGCTCGGGGTTGGGGTGGCGGGTCAGGCTCGGGGTCGGGGTGTCGGGGTCGGGGTCGGTCTCGGGGTCGGGGTGTCAGGTCGGGGTCGGGGTGCCGTGTCGGTGTCGCGGTCGGGGTGTCGATCGGGTCAGGCTCGGGGTCGGGGTGTCGGGGTCGGGGTGTCGGGGTCGGGGTCGGGGTGTCGGGGTCGGGGTCGGGGTCTCGGGGTCAGGGTGTCGGTTGTCCCGGTCGGGGTGTCGGGTCAGGTCAGGCTCGGGGTCGGGGTGTCGGGTCAGGCTCGGGGTCGGGGTGTCGGGGTCGGGGTCGGTCTCGGTGTCGGGGTGTCAGGTCGGGGTGCCGGGTCGGGGTCGGGGTGCCGTGTCGGTGTCGCGGTCGGGGTGTCGATCGGGTCAGGCTCGGGGTCGGGGTGTCGGGGTCGGGGTCGGGGTGTCGGGGTCAGGGTCGGGGTGTCGGGGTCGGGGTGTCGTGTCGGGGTCGGGGTGTCAGGGTCAGGGGGTCGGTTGTCGGGGTCGGGGTGTCGGGTTAGGTCAGGCTCAGGGTCGGGGTGTCGGGGTCGGGTCGGGGTCGGGGTGTCGGGTCGGGGTCGGGGTCTCGGGGTCGGGGTGTCGTGTCGGGGTGCCTGGTTGGGGTCAGGGTGCCGTGTCGGGCCTGGGTTTTTTTTCCTTTTCTTCTTCTTCCTCTTCTTCCTTTTCTTCCTTTTCTTCCTTTTTTCCTTCTTCTTCTTCTTCTTCTTCTTCGTTTACTTCCTCCTTTCCTTTTTCCTCTTCTCATCCTCTCCTCTTTTTTCTTCTTCTTCTTCCTCTTCTTCTTTTTTCTTCTCATCCTCCTCTTCTTCTTCTTCCTTTCCTTTTCCTCTTCTTCTTCTCCTCCTCTCCTCTTTTTTTCTTCTTCTTCTTTCCTAAACCGAAACCTAAACCTAAAACTAAACCTAAATCTAAAACTAAAACTAAAACTAAAACTAAATCTAAACTAAACATAAACCTAAAACTAAAAAAACAGAAAAAAGGAAAAAACTAAATTTAAACCTAAAACTAAACTAAAACTAAACCTAAAACTAAAACTAAAACTAAATCTAAACTAAACATAAACCTGAAACTAAAAAAACAGAAGAAAAAAAAACAGAAAAAAAGAGGAGGTGGAGCTCACCTGGGGCAGGGCCGGTGGAGGAGGGGGACGGGGCGGTCTGGGGTGGCGGCGCCAGGCGGCAGTGGCGACGTGGCCGGGGCCGGGGCCGGGGCGATGGGGCGCGCGGGGGCCGGGGCGCGGGGGCACCGAGACGGCAGGGCGGCGGGGGCGACGGGGTGGGGGGCCGGTTGGGCGCTGGGTGGTTGGGTGCGGGGGGGGCAGAGCCGGGGCGGTGGGGCGCGCGGGGGGGGGGGCGAGGCGCGGTGGCGCCGAGACGGCAGGGCGGCAGGGGCGACGGGGCCGCGGTCGCACCGGGGCGGGGGCCGGTGGGGCGGTGGGGTGGTGGGGCGACGGGGCGGCGGAGAGTGGTGGGTGCGGCGGAGAGTGGTGGGGCGACGGGGCGGCGGAGAGTGGTGGGGGCGGCGGCGCGCATGTGAAGAGGGAGAGAAACAGAGAGAGAGGGGCGGGGTGGGGCGCGGCCGCCGTTAGATGAGTTAAATCTTTGCCGTCCGCCCCCCTTTGCCGTTCGCTTTTTTGCTCTTTGCCGTCCGCTAGCGGACGGCAAAGAGGTGGGGCGTTAAGTTTTTTTTAACAGGCGGGTGGGTGGGGGCCACCTCCCTCTTTGCCGTCAGCTGGCGGACGGCAAAGATTCTTTGCCGTCAGCTGGCGGACGGCAAAGAAATGGCGCATGGCAAAGAGCTTCTTTGTCGTCTGCCATTTCTTTGCCGTCGGCTTTTCGATGGCTGATGGCAAAGAGCTTCTTTGTCGTCCGCTAGCGGAAGGCAAAGATCTGGCAGATGGCAAAGTAGCTGATTCCAGTAGTGTAACCATCTATAAATCAGAAATGTGTGTGTTTGGACAGTCTTTCTAGCATTTGATCAATAAAAGATAAAGGGTAATGATCTTTCTTAGTAGCTTTATTCAGTTTACGAAAATCAATTACCATCCTATAACCTGTAATAATTCTTTGCGGGATCAATTCATCTTTATCATTAGGAACAACAATAATACCTCCCTTTTTAGGGACACAATGGACAGGGCTTACACAATCACTATCAGCAATGGGATAAATTATACCTGCCTCAAGGAGCTTTAGTATCTCCTTTCTTACCACTTCTTTTATTTTAGGATTTAGTCGTCGTTGAGGATCTCTAACTGGTTTGGCATCGTCCTCCAATTTAATTTTGTGTTGGCATAATGTGGGACTAATGCCTTTAAGATCATCCAGAGTATATCCAATAGCAGCTCGATGCTTCTTCAGAGTTTTCAATAATCTTTCTTCATCTTGCTCTAAAAGATTAGCACTAATAATAACAGGATATATTTTCTTTTCATCGAGATAAGCATACTTAAGATTATCAGGCAGAGGTTTGAGTTCAAATACGGCATCACCCTTGGGTGGTGGGGGATCCCCAAGAATTTCAACAGGAAGGTTGTGTTTCAAAATAGGTTCCTGTTTAAGGAATAATTCATCTATTTCCCTTCTTTCTTTCATAAACATATCATTTTCATGGTCTAGCAAATATTGTTCTAACGGATCAGTAGGAGGCACGGCAATAGAAGCAAGACCAATTATTTCATCTTTACTACATAATTCTTTATCACGGGGTTGTCTACGAAATTTAGCAAAATTAAACTCATGAGTCATATCATCTAAGCCAATCGTAACAACATCCTTTTTGCAATCAATCATAGCTTTAACAGTGTTCAAGAAGGGTCTACCAAATATAATGGGACAAAAGGCATCTTGTGGAGAACCAAGAACAAGAAAATCAGCAGGGTATTTAACCTTCCCACACAAAACTTCAACATCTCTAACAATCCCAATAGGTTTTAATGGTATCCCTATTAGCAAAATTAATAGTAACATCAATGTCTTATAATTCAACGGGTGCAATGTCGTGCATAATTTCTTTATATAAATCATAAGTCATAGCGCTAGCACTAGCACCCATATCACATAAGCCATGATAACAATGTTCTCCTATTTTAACATAAATAACAAGCATGCCTACGACAAGTCTACTTGTCTTAGTATCTGGACTAGCAATATTAGCAGTCTTTCCACAGAAATAAATAACATGCCCATCTAAATCATCATCCAAGAGATCTTTAACTATGGCAATACTAAGTTCAACATTAATTTGCTCAGGAGGTGTATAAGTCCTAGTATTACTCTTACGAACAACAGTCGAAGTTTTAGCATGATCCTTTATCCTAACAGGAAAAGGTGGTTTCTCAACATAAGTAGTAGGAACAATATGATCACTATAAGTGATAGTCTTTTCTTCAACCGTAATAGGTGCAACTACTTTAACTTCAACATGAGGATTATATTTAAACCACTTCTATTTAGGGAGATCAACGTGAGTAGCAAAAGATTCACAGAAAGAAGCTACTATCTTAGAGTCAAGTCCATACTTAGCACTAAATCCACGAAAAACATCAGTATCCATAAAAGATTTAACACAATCGAACTTAGGTGTCATACCTGACTCCTGACCATTGTCGGAACTCCAATCTTCAGAGTTGCGTTTAATTCTTTCCAATAAGTCCCATTTGAAATCAATAGTCTTCAGCATATAAGAACCAGCACAAGAAGTATCGAGCAGGTTGCGATTATCAAGAGAAAGCCGAGCATAAAAAATTTGAATAATCATTTCCCAAGAGAGCTCATGATTGGGGCATGAATATAAGATTGACTTAAGCCTCCCCCAAGCTCGAGCGATGCTTTCTCCTTCACGAGGCCAGATATTATATATGTAATTACGATCACGATGAACAAGATGCATAGGATAGAACTTCTGGTGAAATTCCAACTTCAATCGCTTATAATTCCAAGATCCCGTATCATCACATAGCCTAAACCATGTCAATGCATCTCCCTTCAAAGATAAAGGGAAGACCTTCCTTTTGACAACATCATCGGGGATACCTGCAAGCTTAAATAATCCACAAACTTAATCCACAACGATAAGGTGTAAATCGGGATGCAACGTTCCGTCTCCTGCAAATGAATTAGCTAGTAGTTTCTCTATCATACCCGAAGGAATCTCAAAATAAATATTTTCATAAAGTTCAGTAGGTTGAGGAGCAACTCTTCGCTCTTCTGGTTGGGGTGAAGATACCCCAAACAAGGCCCTCAAAGGATTAGTTTCCATGGTGACAAGTAACAGAAAGTTTCAGCACACTATATAAATGTTTCCTTACCAAGTTCCACTCACCAAAAGCGCTACACTCCCCGGCAACGGCGCCAGAAAAGAGTCTTGATGACCCAAGAGTGTAGGGGATCTATCGTAGTCCTTTCGATAAGTAAGAGTGTCAAACACAACGAGGAGCAGAAGGAAATGATAAGCGGTTCTCAGTAAGGTGTTCTACAAGCACTGAAATTGTAGGTGATAGATAGTTTTGTGATAAGATAAATAGTAACGAGTAACAAGTAAACAAAGTAAATATAGTGCAGCAAGGTGGCCCAATCCTTTATGTAGCAAAGGATAAGCCTGGACAATTTCTAATAATGATAAAGGAGCTCCCGAGGACACATGGGAATTATCGTCAAGCTAGTTTTCATCACGCTCATATGATTCGCGTTCGGTACTTTGATAATTTGATATGTGGGTGGACCGGTGCTTGGGTACTGCCCTTACTTGGACAAGCATCCCACTTATGATTAACCCCTATATCAAGCATCTGCAACTACAACAAAAGTATTAAGGTAAACCTAACCATAGCATGAAACATGTGGATCCAAATCAGCCCCTAACGAAGCAACGCATAAACTAAGGTTTAAGCTTCTATCACTCTAGCAACCCATCATCTACTTATTACTTCCCTATGCCCTCCTCTAGGCCCAATAATGGTGAAGTGTCATGTAGTCGACGTTCACATGACACCACTAGAGGAGAAGACAACATACATCTCATCAAAATATCGAACGAATACCAAATTCACATGACTACTAATAGCAAGACTTCACCCATGTCCTCAGGAACAAACGTAACTACTCACAAAGCATATTCATATTCATAATCAGAGGTGTAATAATATGCATTAAGGATCTAAACATATGATTCTTCCACCAAGTAAACCAATAAGTATCAACTACAAGGAGTAATCAACACTATTAGCAACCCACAGGTACCAATTTGTGGTTTTGGATACAAGATTGGATACAAGAGATGAACTAGGGTTTGAGAGGAGATGGTGCTGGTGAAGATGTTGATGGAGATTGACCCCCTCCTGATGAGAGGATCGTTGGTGATGACGTTGGTGACGATTTCCCCCTCCCAGAGGGAAGTGTCCCCGCCAGAACAGCTCTGCCAGAGCCCTAGATTGGTTCCGCCAAGGTTCCGCCTCGTGGCGGTAGAGTTTCGTCCCGTAAGCTTGCCCACGATTTTTTCCAGGGTAAAAGCGATGATATAGCAGAAGATGGACACCGGAGACCCACCTAGGGCCCAGGAGATAGGGGGTGCGCCCCCTGTCTCCTGGACAGAGTGTGGGCCCCCTGGTGTATTTCTTTTTCCCAGAAATTCTTATTAATTCCAACAACTTGTTTCGTGGAGTTTCAGGACTTTTGGGGTTGTGCAAAATAGGTTTCCAACATTTGCTCCTTTTCCAGCCAGAATTCCAGCTGCCGGCATTCCTCCTCTTCGTGGTAAACCTTGTAAAATAAGAGAGAATAGCCATAAGTATTGAGATATAATGTGTAATAACAGCCCATAATGCAATAAATATTGATATAAAAGCATGATGCAAAATGGACGTATCAAGGTCCTCCATGGCCTCACGAGGCCCGCCCTTAGGAACCTTGATAGCCAAGGGATCAATCGTGGCATCAGGAGGAATGTCGACCACTGTGCTGGTCGAGACTCCAGATGCCTCGCCCTGAGGGTGCCGCGCCTTTCTTGATGGTTGTGAAAACTGCTCAGGCTTCTTGATCGGGCGTTCCTTCCATAGCGCCACCAGGGCGGCGCTGGCTAAGTGAGGGGTTGCTGCCAGATAGAGCACCAAGGGCTCGAGAGGGCGTGGTGCCACCATCACTGGCGGGCTGGTCAAATATCTCTTGAGGTCCTGGAAGGCTGCGTCTGCCTCTAGGGTCCAGTCGAATGGCTCCTGCCTCTTCATCAGCTTGAAAAACGGGAGGGTGCGCTACCCTAGCTTGGAAATGAAACGCCCAACCGAGGTTACACAGCCTGCCAGCTTCTGCATCTCCTTCAGGGTCTGTGGGGGGTTCATGTCCTCTATCGCCTTGACTTTCTCTGGGTTGGCCTTGATCCCTGTGTGCGACACCAAGAAGCCCAACAGCTTGCCGGAAGGGACCCCGAACACACACTTCTCGGGGTTAAGCCGAAGATTCACCATGCGCAGGCTGGCGAATGTCTCCTCCAGATCTTCTATCAGAGTCCTGGCCTCCCGAGACTTCACCACTATATCATCAACATAGGCCTCTGCGTTCCTCCCGAGCTGTGAACCCAAGGCGATATGCATCAACCGCTGGAAGGTTGCCCTGGCATTACGCAGCCTGAAGGGCATGCAGGTGTAGAAGTACACCCCGCATGGGGTGAGGAATGTCGTCTTCTCCACATCCTACATGGCCATCTTGATCTGGTGGTAGCCGGAGAAGGCATCCAGGAAGCACAACAGGTCGCACTCGTTGGTGGAGTCGATGATCCGGTCAATGCGAGGGAGCGGGAAGGGATCTTGCGGGCAGGCCTTGTTGAGGTTGGTGAAGTCGACACACATGCGTTCCTTCCCTCCTTTCTTGGGGACGATGACGGGTTTCGCCAACCACTCTGGGTACCGTACCTCTCTGATGACCCCTGCGACTTGTAGCTTATGGGTTTCCTTGACGATTAAGGCCTGCTTCTCACTGGATTGGTAGCGAGCCTTCTGCCTCACTGGCCGCACATTCCGACATATCCTCAAGTGGTGCTCGATTATCCCCCTTGGGACCCCAGCCAGGTGTTTGGGTTCCCAAGCGAATACATCCTTGTTGGCTCGCAAAAAGTTGATCAATGCCTCCTCTTGATCCTGAGGGAGGCCAGCCCCTATGGTGAAGGTGGCGCTGGTCGTCCCATCCTCATAGACCTGCACTTGCTTCGTCTCGGCTCGGTCTTGGGAGAACAACTGCTTCTTCTTGGCCGGCGCCGCTTCTGGGGCCTCCTGACCCTTCTTCTCGTCGGGTAGCGCAGACGCGGCTGTCCTTAAGGCGAGCTTGAGGGCATGCAGCTCGCCTTTGGTGTCCCCCGCCATCGTGAGGACACCATTGCTGCCAGGCATCTTCATGAGGTTGTACGTGGGGTGTGTCACAGCCATAAACTGGGCCAAGGCCGGGTAGAATGACATTGTACGGCAGATCGATCTTGGTGATGTTGAAGTTGATGAGCTTAATGCGGTAGTTGTCGCGGGTCCTGAAGGTGATAGGGAGACGAATCTACCCCAAGGGCCTGGTGGAGCCGTCGCCGACCCCGGAGAAAGGCTTGGAGGGGCAGAGCCGGCTGGGCGGCACGTGGAGTAGGTCGAACGCCTCCGGGAAGAGTACGTTGAGGCCGGCTCCACCGTCGATGAGGGTCCTGGTGATCGCCACGTGGCAGAAGGTGGGGGTGCAGAGCATTGGGAGCACGCCTACGCCCGTCGTGGCGACGGGGTGATCCTTGGGGCTGAAGGTGAGGTCAGCTTTGGGCGCCGCCCAGCCCGGGGAGCCCCCGAGCTCGCCTGAGTGGCGCCTACCCGCCGGTAGAACTGCTTGATGTGGCGGTCGGAAGGTGGTGCCTGCGAGCCACCTAGGAGAGCTGCGACGACCGGGGGTGCCGGTGCCGCGTAGTGGGCGAGGAAAAGGTCATGCAGCTCCTCCCATGAGGCCACAGATGATGCCGGCAGGTTGAGCAACCAAGCGCGTGGCGCGCCTACAAGGGCCATGGGGAGCCAGTTGGCCTTCACCTTGTCGTCTCCGCCGACCTCCCAAACTACCTCCCCGTATGCTTGAAGAAAGGGGGTTGGATCTGCCGCGCCATCATAGCGCGGCGGCATCTCCGGTTGGAACTTGGGAAGCCACTGCACCTGCCGTCGGGAGAGGGTGAAGCAGCGCAGCCCCGGCGCCTCTTCGGGAATGTGTGTCGACCGGGCCGACGAAGGAGCGCCCGCCATAGGATCTAGTGGCACAATCTAGAATCGAGCAAGAAGATTTTGACGCACCCCTACCTGGCGCGCCAAATGTCAGATTATGGGATCCGCAAACCCTTGAGAGGTTCAAACTTTGGGGTGCGTGCGGAGATCTGAACCTACCCAGTCTACCTACCCGCGATCCTCCTAAGCCTAGCGCGCCAAGCTCAAAGATACAAAGAGACACAATAGTTTTATCCTGGTTCGGGCTACCGTTTTGGTGTAATACCCTACTCCAGCATTTGGGTGGATTGCCTCGAAGGGATGAGGATGAGCTAGTACAATGGACAAACAAGCCTCAGGAGGTGAGGTGCTCTTGAGCTGGTGTGGTGTATGCTAGCTCTACTTGTCTTGATCCCGTCCCCTTCTATGGTGGTGGCTAGTCCTATTTTTAGTGTCCTTGGTCCTCTTCCCAAGTGGGAAGGGGTCCCACAATGGCCAGATTAGAAAGGGGACAAATAGTACCGTCTATCCTGACAAAAGTAGTCTTCACCTGCGAAATGCCTCTGGTCATGACGTTGCGGTGGGCTCGCCGATGACCTCCGTCCTGCCGTCCTGGCGGTCTTGGTCTCATTGTGCCAGAATGGAAACCTTTGGTTGATTCCTCGGGATTCCGCGCATGTGGCTTGCCTCCTTTGCACCGAATAGGAAACCTGTGCTCTGCGCCCGCCTGGTGCCCGCCTGGCCTTGGTCTTCATGGCTCACGTAAGCTGATCCTCGTGAGGTACATTGCATAGAACTCTCCGCCCCTTAGGAGCCAGCCTGAGGAGGCCGATTCCCTCGGGGGTCTTGGCGTTGCCCGCCTCGCGAGGCTTGGCCCCTCGCGAGGGTCTTGCAGTGCTGGTGTTGGAGGTTGGCCGTACCAGGCCGTCGATGGAGCCACGAGGTGGGCCGCAGGCAGGCAGGGCTGGATACCCCCAATTCCAGGATGCCGACATATATGGGTGCTAGTGTGAGTGCAATACCTCATTCCTTATACAAAGAAATTATGCATGATATTGCACCTACTGAGATAGAAGATATTGATGTTACTATTAAGCTTGCCAATAGCGATACTATTTCACCAATTGGGATTGTTAGAGTTGTTGAAGTTTTGTGTGGGAAAATTAAATATCCTGCTGATTTTCTTGTTCTTGGTTCCCCACAAGATGACTTTTTCCCATTATATTTGGTAGACCCTTCTTGAATATTTTTAATGCTAAGATAGATTGCGAAGAGGATATTGTTACTGTTGGTTTAGGGGATATTTCTCATGATTTTAATTTTTCTAAATTTCGTAGACAAACCCATGATAAAGAATTGCCTAGTAAAGATGAAATTATTGGTCTTGCTTCTATTGCCGTGCCTCCTAATGATCATTTAGAACAATATTTGCTCGACCATGAAAATGATATATTTATCAATGAAAGAAGGGAAATAGATGAAGTATTATTTAAAGAGGGACCTATTTTGAAACACAACTTGTTTGTTGAGATCCTAGGGGATCCTCCTCCACCCAAGGGTGATCCCGTGTTTGAGCTTAAACAATTACCAGATACTTTGAAATATGCTTATCTTGATGAAAAGAAGATATATCCTGTTATTATTAGTGCTAACCTTTCAGAGCATGAAGAAGAGAAATTATTGAAAACTCTGAAGAAGCACCATGCTGCTATTGGATATACTCTTGATGATCTTAAGGGCACTAGTCCCACTCTATGGCAGCACAAAATAAAATTGGAGAAAGATGCTAAACCAGTTATTGATCACCAACGATGGTTAAATCCTAAGATGAAAGAAGTGGTAAGAAATGAAATACTAAAGCTTCTGGAGGCAGGTATAATTTATCCTGTTGCTGATAGTCAGTGGGTAAGTCATGCCCATTGTGTCCCTAAGAAGGGAGGTATTACTGTTGTTCCTAATGATAAGGATGAATTGATCCCACAAAGAATATTAATTGTTATAGGTTATAGAATGGTAATTCATTTCCACAAATTAAATAAAGCTACTAGAAAGGATCATTACCCTCTACCTTTTATTGATCAAATGCTAGAAATATTATCCAAACATACACATTTTTTTTCTTTCTAGATGGTTATTCTGGTTTCTCTCAAATACCTGTGTCAAAGGAGGAACAGGATAAGACCACTTTTACTTGCCCTTTCAGTACCTTTGCTTATAGACGTATGCCTTTTGGTTTATGCAATGCACCCGCTACCTTTCAAAGATGTATGACTGCTATATTCTCTGACTTTTGTGAAAATATTGTTGAGGTTTTCATGGATGATTTCTCCGTTTACGGAACTTCTTTTGATGATTGCTTAAGCAACCTTGGTCGAGTTTTGCAGAGATGTGAAGAAATTAATCTTATATTGAATTGGGAGAAGTGCCACTTTATGGTTAATGAATGATTGTCTTGGGGCATAAAATTTTTGAAAGAGGTATTGAAGTTGATAAAGCTAAAGTAGATGCTATCGAAAAGATGCCATGTCCTAAGGACATCAAAGGTACAAGAAGTTTCTTTGGTCATGCTGGTTTTTATAGAAGGTTTATTAAAGACTTCTCTAAAATTTCTAGGCCTCTCACTAATATCTTACAAAAAGATATTCCTTTTGTTTTTAATGCTGATTGTGTAGAAGCATTTGAAATACTTAAGAAAGCCTTGATTTCTGCACCTATCGTTCAGCCACCTGATTGGAATTTACCCTTTGAAATTATGTGTGATGCTAATGATTACGCTGTAGGTGCTGTTCTAGGGCAAAGAGTTGATAAGAAATTAAATGTTATCCAATATGATAGTAAAACTCTAGACAGTGCCCAGAGAAATTATGCTACTACTAAAAGAGAATTTTTAGTAGTTGTGTTCGCTTGTGATAAGTTCAGACCTTATATTTTTTATTCCAAAGTAATTGTTCACACTGATCATGCTGCTATTAAATATCTTATGGAAAAGAAAGATGCTAAACCTAGACTTATTAGATGGATTCACTTGCTACAAGAATTTGATTTGCATGTTATTGATAGAAAGGGAGTTGAGAACCCCGTTGCAGACAACTTGTCTAGGTTAGAAAATGTTCCTGCTGACCCACTACCTATTGATAATAGCTTTCCGGATGAAAAATTAGCTGCCATAAATGCTTCTCGTACTGCTCCATGGTATGCTGATTATGCTAATTACTTGTTGCTAAATTTATACCACCTAGTTTCACATACCAGAAAAATAAAAATAAAATCTATGATTTAAGACATTACTTTTGGGATGACCCACACCTTTATAAAGTAGGAGTAGATGGTGTTATTAGACGTTGTGTACCTGAGCATGAACAGGAACAGATCCTACGCAAGTGTCACTCCGACGCTTATGGAGGACACCCCGCTGGAGATATAACTGCACATAAGGTATTGCAATCCGGTTTTTATTGGCCTACTCTTTTCAAAGATGCCCGTAAGTTTGTCTTGTCTTGCGATGAATGTGAAAGAATTGGTAATATTAGTAGACGTCAAGAAATGCCTATGAACTATTCACTTGTTATTGAACCATTTGATGCTTGGGGATTTGATTATATTGGACCTTTTCCTTCCTCTAATGGGTATACACATATTTTAGTTGCTGTTGATTATGTTACTAAGTGGGTAGAAGCTATTCCAACTAGTAGTGCTGATCATAACGCTTCTATTAAGATGCTTAAATAAGTTATTTTTCCGAGGTTTGGAGTCCCTAGATACTTAATGACTGATGGTGGTTCACATTTTATTCATGGTGCTTTTCATAAAATGCTTGCTAAGTATGATATTAATCATAGAATTGCATCTCCGTACCAGCCACAGTCTAGTGGTCAAGTAGAATTGAGTAATAGAGAGATTAAATTGATCTTGCAAAAGACTATTAATAGGTCTAGAAAGAATTGGTCCAAGAAAATTGATGATGCATTATGGTCCTATAGAACTGCATATACAAATCCTATTGGTATGTCTCTGTATAAAATGGTTTATGGAAAAGCATGTCACTTACCTCTCGAACTAGAACATAAGGCATATTGGGCCATTAAAGACCTCAATTATGATTTCAAACTTGCCGGTGAGAAGAGGCTTTTTGACATTAGCTTACTTGATGAATGGAGAACCTAGGCCTATGAGAATGCTAAATTGTTTAAAGAACAAGTTAAAAGATGGCATGACAAAAGGATACAAAAGCGTGAGTTTAATGTAGGTGATTATGTTTTTCTATACAACTCTCGTTTAAGATTTTTTGTAGGAAAACTTCTCTCTCAATGGGAAGGTCCTTACATTATCAAGGAAGTCCATCATTCCGGTGCCATAAAAATCAACAACGCCGAAGGTACAAATCCGAAGGTGGTGAACGGTCAAAGAATCAAACATTATATCTCAGGTAACCCCATAAATGTTGAAACCAATGTTATTGACACTATAACCCCGGAGGAGTACATAAGGGACACTTTCCAAAACGTTTTAGACTCCGAAAATGAATAGGTATGTGGTACGGTTAGTAAACTGACTCCAAAACTACTCAAATAGCAATTTTCCTCCGTTTTGGAATGTTTAAAAATTAGGAAAATTAGAAGTAGTCCGAAAGAGACACGAGGCATCCATGAGGGTGGAGGGCGCGCCCCCTTCCTCGTGGACACTGATGACCCGCAAGTATACGGGATAGTTGTAGCCTCTTTTGATAAGTAAGAGTGTCGAACCCGACGAGGAGCTAAAGGTAGGACAAATACTCTCTCAAGTCCTATCAGCCATTGATATGACTCTACGCACGCTTGACGTTCGCTTTACCTAGAACAAGTATGAAACTAGAGGTACTTTGTAGGTGTGATAGGATAGGTTTCCAAGATAATAAAGAACACGTAAATAAAAAGTAGGGGCTGTTTAGATAAATAAACAATAAAGTAAATATAGCGAGTGTGGAAAAGTGGTGGTAGGAGTTGTGAAATTGTCCCTAAGCAATTGACTACTTTACTAGACCGATAGCAGGTTTTATGTGGGAGAGGCCACTGCTAGCATTTCATCCCTGGCTTGGAATTCTATGCACTAATGATTGGAACTATTAGAAAGAATCCGCAACTACTAACGTTCATTAAGGTAAAACCCAACCAGAGCATTAAGATATATTGGTCCCCCTTCAATCCCGTATGCATCAATTTCTATGCTAGGTTGAAGCTTCTGTCACTCTTTCCCTCCAATACATAGTCCTGACAACATAAAAATAACCCTATGGTGTGATCCACACGCGCGCTCATATGATGGGCACAAAAGGACAACAACATAACCACAAGCAAATTAAATCAATCATAGCAATTAATCAACCACCAATAGGACAACGAAAATCTACTCAGACATCATAGAATCGCAACACATCATTGCATAATAATATGAAGCATAAAGCACCATGTTCAAGTAGATGGTACAGCGGGCTGCGGGAGAGTGGACCATTGTAGATAGAGGGGGGAAGGTGATGGAGATGTTGGTGAAGATGGCGGAGGTGTTGGTGAAGATCGCGGTGATGATGATGGCCCCTGGCGGCGTTCCGGCGCCACCGGAAGCAAGGGGGAGAGAGCCCCCCTTCTTCTTATTCTTCCTTGACCTTCTCCCTAGATGGGAGAAGGGTTTCCCCTCTGGTCCTGGGCTCCCATGGCTTGGGAGGGGCGAGAGCCCCTCCGAGATTGGATCTATCTCTCTATCTCTCTCTGTTTCTGCAATCCCTGATTCTGCCCCTTCACTGTTTCTTTTATATCCGGAGATCCGTAACTCCGATTGGGGTTAATCTTTCGCCCAGTTCTTTCTCATAAAATTAGCTTTCTTGCGGAAAAAGAAAACCGTCAACCGCCTGACGGGCATCCCAGGAGAGTCCAGGGCGCGCCTGCCTCCCTGGGGCGTGCCACCTATCTACTGGCCCCCTCGGGCACCGTCTCGCATTGATTTTACTTCCCAAAAATCATAAATATTCAAAAATAATTCTCCATCCGTTTTTATCCCATTTGGTGATATGGATGTCCTGCGAAACATAAAACATGCAACAGACAGGAACTGGCACTAGGCACTGGATCAATATATTAGTCCCAAAATATAGTATAAAAAGTTGCCAAAAGTATATGAAAGTTGAATAATATTGGCATGGAACAATCAAAAATTATAGATACGACGGAGACGTATTAGCATCCCCAAGCTTAATTCCTGCTCGTCCTCGAGTAGGTAAATGATAAAAAAGATAATTTTTGATGTGGAATGCTACCAAGCAAAATTTTGATCATATGTCTAATCATGGCATGCATATTAAGACACGAGTGACTCAAGGCAATAGTCTATCATTTGACATAAAAACAATAATACTTCAAGCATACCAACCAAGCAAGTATGTCTTATCGAAATAACATAGCCAAAGAAAGCTCATCCCTACAAAATCATATAGTCTGGCTATGCTCCATCTTCATTACACAAAATACTCCCATCATGCACAACCCCGGTTTCAGCCAAGCAATTGGTTCATACTTTTTAACGCGCTTCAGCTTTTTCAACTCTTACGCAATACATGAGCGCAAGGCATGGACATAGCACTATGGTGGTCTATGGTGGTGATTGTGAGGACAAAAAGGGAGAAGATAGTCTCACATCAACTAGGCGTATCAACGGGCTATGGAGATGCCCATCAATAGATATCAATGTGAGTGAGTAGGGATTGCCATGCAACGGATGCACTAGAGCTATAAATATATGAAAGCTCAACAAAAGAAACTAAGTGGGAGTGCATCCAACTTGCTTGCTCACGAAGACCTAGGGCATTTTGAGGAAGCCCATCATTGGTATCCAAGCCAAGTTTTATAATGAAAAATTCCCACTTAGTATATGAAAGTGAAAGCATAGGAGACTCTCTCTATGAAGAACATGGTGCTACTCTGAAGCACAAGTGTGGTAAAAGGATAGTAACATTGCCCCTTCTCTCCTTTTCTCCCATTTTTTTTATTTTCTCTTATTTTCTTTTTTTTTCTTTGGGCTTCTTTGGCCCCCTTTTTTTATTTGGCTTCTTTGGCCTTTTTTTTCTTTTTCATTAAGTCCGGAGTCTCATCCCGACTTGTGGGGGAATCATAGTTTCCATCATCCTTTCCTCATTGGGGCAATGCTGTAATAATGATGATCATCAGATTTTTATTTACTTACAACTCAATATTACAACTCGATATCTAGAACAAATATATGACTCTATATGAATGCCTCCGGCGGTGTGCCGGGATATGCAATGAATCAAGAGCGACATCTATGAAAATTATGAAGCTGGCTTTGCCACAAATACGATGTCAACTACATGATCATGCAAAGAGCAATATGACAATGATGATGTGTGTCATATAAACGGAACGGTGGAAATTTGCTTGGCAATATATCTCGGAATGGCTATGGAAATGCCATAATAGGTAGGTATGGTGGCTGTTTTGAGGAAGGTAAATAATGGGTTCATGATACCGGGGAAAGTTGCGTGGCACAATAGAGGCTAGCAAAGTGGAAGGGTGAGTGTGCGTATGTCCATGGACTCACATTAGTCATAAAGAACTCATATACTTATTGCAAAAGTATACTTGCCCTCGAAGCAAAGTACTACTACGCATGCTCCTAGGGGAAGGGCTGGTAGGAGTTAACCATCGTGCGATCCCGACCTCCACTCATAAGGAAAGAAATCAAAAAACACCTCATCCTCCAACTTTGTTATATAACGGTTCGCCATACGTGCATGCTACGAGACTTGCAAACCTCAACACAAGTATTTCTCAATTTCACAATTACTCAACTAGCACGACTCCAATATCACCACCTTTATATCGCAAAACTATTGCAAGGAATCAAACATATCATATTCAGTGATCTACAAGTTTTATGTAGGATTTTATGACTAACCATGTGAATGACCAATTCCTGTCATCTCTCTATATTGATATAAGTGAAGCAAGAGAGTTCAATTATTTCTATAAAACATATGCCCACTCTCTAACAAATATAAGTGAAGCAAAAGAGCATTCTACAAATGGTGGTTGTCTATGTGAAGAGAAACAGGCAATCCAGACTTCAAATGATATAAATGAAGTGCAATGAGCATTCTATAAAGCCATACTCAAAAGATTTAAGTGAAGTGCAATGAGCATTCTATAAATCAACCAAGGACTATCTCATACCAGCATGGTGCATAAAATAAAAGTGAAAACTAAATGGAAAAGACGCTCCAAGACTTGCACATATCGCATAAACGAAATGAATACGAAAACATACCGATACTTGTTGAAGAAAGAGAGGATGCCTTCCGGGGCATCCCCAAGCTTAGATGCTTGACTCTCCTTGAATATTTACTTGGGGTGCCTCGGGCAACCCCAGGCTTGAGCTCTTGCCTCTCTTCCTTTTCCTCATATCGAGACCTCCTCGATCAAACACTTCATCCACACAAAACATCAATAGAAAACTCGGTAAGATCCGTTAGTATAATAAAGCAAATCACCACTCTAAGTATTGTAGAAAACCAATTCATATTTTGTTTTTACATTGTTCCTACTGTAACATAACTTTTTCATGGCTTAATCCACTGTTATAAATTAAATGATTCATCAAAACAAGCAAACTATGCATCAAAAACAGAATCTGTCAAAAATAGAACAGTCTGTAGCAATCTGAACATTAACCAAACTTCTGATACCCCAACAAATCTACCAAAATTAGGGAAAATAAAGAAGTTTTACCGCAAGACAGTTCAAAAAGAATCAGGACAATTTGGCATCCCAGTAAAAACTGTAAAATCATGCACTACAGCCAAAGTTTCTGTCCTGCACCGCACAAACCAACAAGCATTGTAAACATCCTAAAGGCAAACCTTGGCACATTATTTTTATAATACAATGGAATTGTACAAGGGGATAATTATTTTTGATGAAAAGTTTCTGTAATCAAGATTCACAAAGTTTCCGTGAGCATGAACAAAGTTCAAGGCTAGCTCCCACTTCAACAATGCTTGTCTTTCTCACTTTCACTTTCCTTTTTGAAAAGTTTTGGGTTCCCCTCTTTATTTTTGTGTTTTTAGGCTAAATAAAAGCACTCAACAGAAATAAATGTCTCTCTAAAACTTCTGGGTTGTCTTCCTGGCAGCGCTTTCTTTAAAGCCATTAAGCTAGGCATATAGTGCTCAAGTAATGGATCCACCCGGATCCCAAGGTATATCAAAGCCAATTTTAATTAACAATGATTTTTAATTTAGTAGTGAGCACAAAGTAACATATATCATGCAACAACAAATTCTAACTCTCGGCATGTCATAAAAGAACAATTCATGCACACCAAGTAAAGGTCAATGCATAGTATAAGCAGTTTCTTGCAGTTCTATCATGTTGGAAACATAAAGAGGCGGAGATGTAGTTCCTCTCTCATAATAATTGCAAGTAGGAGCAGTAAGCACATGGATATTATATCTATCAAAATTATTCTGTGCAGCGGTAAAAGTCAACTCATCAATCTAATCCTTAATAAGCACAAACTTCTCCGATATAGTGTAGTTTGGAGGATTGAAAAAGATAATAGGACTATCATACGTGGGTGCAATAGCAACAATTTCATGTTTAACATAAGGAACTATAGCAAGTTCATCTCCATAAGCATAATTCATATTGGCATCTTGGCCACAAGCATAGCAAGCATCATCAAAAAGGGATATTTCAAGAGAATCCACATGATCATAACAATCATCATAGCAATCATCCTTCGGTAAGCATGAAGGGGAATTAAACAATGTATGAGTTTAAGAGTTACTATCATTAGAAGGTGGGCACGGGTAGCTAATCCACTCTTCCTCCTTTTGTTCTTCGCTCTCCTCGTCATCTTTTTCATCCAATGAGCTCACAGTTTCATCATTTTCTTCTTCCATAGATTCCTGCAAAATATTAGTCTCTTCTTGGGCAGCGGAGACTTTCTCAATAAATGCATCAATATTGTAATTGCATTCATAATTTTCATAGCAATATCTAAGTACAGAAAAAATTTCAGGTCTGTAAACTGAATCGTCAAAATCGTCAAATGCTTTAAACATAGATTCAATCTCATATGCACCCATAAAAGCAACAAATTCTTCTATTTGTTCCACATCATAGTAGTCATAGATACCATTAGCATAAGAAGCCAAGGTTTTATTATCATTGAATTTGCATGAAAAGGAAAGGTGTGGAGCCTTCATCCTAGAGCAACAAGTATAATCATGTATCAAGCATAGTTGACGAGCATACCAACGTAACATATGAATTTGATCCCATAATAGTTTCCCTTTTTCTGTCAAGCGATAATCCCTAAAGTATTCACGTTGATCCAACGTGTCTCCCATAACAAAGTTGAATGGGGTTTTCTCAGGATTATCAAAGTAGTACATAATTTCTGTCACATAACGAGCATCGAGGGTTTTAGGAGGCTCCCCATCTCCATGAGTATCAAGTACACCTAATTTTTTTGGTATTTCATATTCCATATCCATAACTAAAGATAGAAAAAACTAAGAACAACAAATAAAAATTACTTAGTGATAAAACAAACAAGTACACACGAGAATATTCACCCCACGCTATGACTCCCCGGCAACGGCGCCAGAAAAAGGTCTTGATAACCCGCAAGTATACGAGATAGATGTAACCTCATTAGATAAGTAAGAGTGTCAAACCCAATGAGGAGCTAAAGGTAGAACAAATACTCTCTCAAGTCCTATCTGCCACTGATACGACTCTACGTACGCTTGACGTTCGCTTTACCTAGAACAAGTATGAAACTAGAGGTACTTTGTAGGTGTGATAGGATAGGTTTGCAAGATAATAAAGCACACGTAAATAAAAAGTAGTGGTTGTTTATATAAATAAACAATAAAGTAAATATAGCGAGTTTGGAAAAGTGGTGATAGGAGTTGTGGAATTGTCCCTAAGAAATTGACTACTTTACTAGACTGATAGCAAGTTTTATGAAGGAGAGGACACTGCTAGCATGTCATCCCTGCCTTGTAATTCTATGCACATATGATTGGAACTATTAGCAAGCATCCGCAACTACTAACGTTCATTAAGGTAAAACCCAACCATAGCATTAAGATATATTGGTCCCCCTTCAATCCCGTATGCATCAATTTCTATGCTAGGTTGAAGCTTCTGTCACTCTTCCCCTCCAATACATAGTCCTATCAACATACAACTAACCCTATGGTGTGATCCATGCACACGCTCATATGATGGGCACCAAAGGACATCAACATAAACACAAGAAAATTAAATCAATCATAACAATTCATCAACCACCAATAGGACAACGAAAATCTACTCAGACATCATAGGATGGCAACACATCATTGGATAATAATATGAAGCATAAAGCACCATGTTAAAGTAGAGGGTACAGCGGGTTACGGGAGAGTGGACCGCTGTAGATAGAGGGGGGAAGGTGATGGATATGTTGGTGAAGATGGCGGAGGTGTTGGTGAAGATCGCGGTGATGATGATGGCCCCCGGCGGCGTTCCGGTGCCACCGGAAGCAAGGGGGAGAGAGACCCCTTCTTCTTCTTCTTCTTCCTTCACCTTCTCCCTAGATGGAGAAGGGTTTTCCCTCTGGTCCTTGGCTCCCATGGCTTGGGAGGGGCGAGAGCCCCTCCGAGATTGGATCTATCTCTCTGTCTCTCTCTGTTTCCGCGTTCCCTGATTCTGCCCCTTCACTGTTTTTTTATATGCAGAGATCCGTAACTCCGATTGGGGTGAATATTTCGCCCAGATCTTTATCATAAAATTAGCTTTCTTGCGGCAAAGGAAGAGCGTCAACCACCTTACGGGGGCCCCAGGAGAGTCCAGGGCACGCCTGCCTCCCTGGGGTGCGCCCCCTATATCCTCGCCCCCTCGGGCACCATCTCGCATTGATTTTACTTCACAAAAATCATAAATATTCCAAAATAATTCTCCATCCTTTTTTATCCCGTTTGGACTCTGTTTGATATGGGTTTCCTGTGAAACATACAACATGCAACAGACATGAACTGGCACTAGGCACTGGATCAATATGTTAGCCCCAAAAAATAGTATAAAAACTTGCCAGAAGTACATGAAAGTTGAAGAATATTGGCATGGAACAATGAAAAATTATAAATACGACGGAGACATATCAGACACCCTGTGTGCCCTCCGGACTCCGTTTTCTTGCGCGATACTTCTTTTAGTCGGTAAAAATTCAATATATAATCTCCTGGAGGTTTTGACTACCGTACCACAACAAAATCCTCTGCTTTTGTTTCGAGCTGTTTTTCTGACAGATCTAGATCACCATGACGTCTTCAAGCACCCCCAAGGACAAGTTTTTCAAGAAGGTCATCAACCCTTACCTCGCGGAGGTGCTGCAACACCCTCAAACCATTGAGATGCATGAGGGGGTGCTGCACATCCGCGATGTTGAGGGACTGAGGAGGACCAGAAGCGCGGAGACAAGACTTGAAACAATGGAGCAACAAGTTTTCAAGTGCCAAGGGATGGTGGAACGCGGACTCAACGCCAACCACATGATGATAGCGGAGTTCACAAACAACCATAAGGTGGATGCCAAGAACAATGGGGAGACCATCTTCAAGCTTCACGAGAAAATTGAGCACCTTCAAGCCCAGATCTATGACCTGCAAAACCAAAATTATGAGTATGAATATAGATTCAAGAGGATGAGTTTGGCTGCAGATTTGAGGACCCCGGAGACTCGATCATCCTTCTATGATGGTGAGCCTATGCCTTGGAAGATGGACGACAAGCCTACATCATCAACAACTCCATCATCACCACCTCCGAAGAAAGAGACATAAACACATGGGTTTGGGCACTCCCCTTGGCAACTTCCAAGCTTGGGGGAGGTGCCCCGGTATCGTATCACCATCACACTTCTATCTTTACAATTTTTCTTAGTTCAATCCTTTTGGTTATATCTTGATCTAGTAGAATAAAGTTTAGTATCATCTAGCTTTGAGTTTTGTTTCGATCTCTATCTATGTACGTAATCGAGTCCGTGAGCTATATATAATAAAGATTAGTTTTGAGTCGAAGGCTTTTGCTATCTTCATATGATCTTGAGGGAATAAAAGAAAGAATAAAAGGAAATAAAAAGATCATATTGATCTTATGGAGGGTAATGACTTCACATATAAAGAGTAGGATGAATAAAAGTTGCTGATACTTGACAAACTTAGTTTTGGTCATCATTGCAATTAATAGGAAGTAATAAAGAAAGAAAGGTTTTCACATATAAATATACTATCTTGGACATCTTTTATGATTGTGAGCACTCATTAAAATATGACATGCTAAAAAGTTGATGTTGGACAAGGAAGACAACATAATGGGTTATGTTTTCTCATATCCGAATAAAGTATATTGTCATTGATCATCCAACATGTTGAGCTTGCCTTTCCCCCTCATGCTAGCCAAATTCTTTGCACCAAGTAGAGATACTACTTGTGCTTCCAAACATCCCTAAACCTAGTTTTGCCATGAGAGTCACCATACCTACCTATGGATTGAGTAAGATCCTTCAAGTAAGTTGTCATCGGTGCAAGCAATAAAAATTGCTCTCTAAATATGTATGACTTATTAGTGTGAAGAAAATAAGCTTTATACGAGCTTGTGATATGGAAGAAATAAAAGCGACGGACTGCATAATAAAGGTCCCTATCACAAGTGGCAATATAAAGTGAAGTTCTTTTACATTAAGATTTTGTGCATCCAACCATAAAAGCGTATGACAACCTCTGCTTCCCTCTGTGAAGGGCCTATCTCTTATTTTTACCTTCTACCCTTATACAAGAGTCATGGTGATCTTCACCAGTCCTTTTTACACTTTATCCTTTGGCAAGCACTATGTGTTGGAAAGATCCTGATATTTATATCCAATTGGATGTGGGTTTTCATAAAGTATTAATTTTGGCATTACCCTTGATGTAAAAGGTTCGGAGGCGAAACTATAAGCCCCTATATTTCTCTGTGTCTGATTGAAACTTCATACCCATAAGTATCGCGTGAGTGTTAGCAATTGTGAAAGACTAAATGATAGTTGAGTATGTGGACTTGCTGAAAAGCTCTTATATTGACTCTTTCCGATGTATGATAAATAACAATTGCTTCAATGACTGAGATTATAGTTTGCTAGTTTTCAATGAAGTTTCTAATTCATACTTTACATTGTGAATAGATTGTTACTTAAGCATAAGAAATCATATGACAATATACATGTGGTCATTCCAAGAATGACCATGATGCCCTCATGTCCGTATTTTATTTTCTCGACACCTCTATCTCTAAACATGTGGACATATTTTTTGATATCGGCTTTCGCTTGAGGAAAAGTGAGGTCTAAGCTTGGGGGAGTTGATACGTCCATTTTGCTTCATGCCTTTATATCAATATTTATTGCATTATGGGCTGGTACTACACATTATGTCACAATACTTATGCATTTTCTCTCTTATTTTATAAGGTTTACATGAAGAGGGAGAATGCCGGTAGCTAGAATTTTGGGTTTGAAAGGAGCAAATATTAGAGACCTATTTTGCACAACTCCAAAAGTCCTGAAACTCCATGAAAGTTGGTTTTGGAATATATTAAAAATATTGGGCGTATAAAGCACCAGAGGGGGGCCACCCAGCAGCCACGAGGGTGGAGGGCGCGCCCTACCCCCCTAGGCACGCCCCCTGCCTCGTGGGCCACCAGGCAGGCCCCCGATGCCCATCTTCTACTATATGTTGTATTTGGCCATGGAAAAAATCATAAGGAAGCTTTCGGGACAAAGCGCCGCCGTCTCGAGGCGGAACCTGGGCTGAACCAATCTAGGGCTCCGGCGGAGCTGTTCTACCGGGGAAACATCCCTCCGAGAGGGGGAAATCGTCGCCATCGTCAACACCATCGATCCTCTCATCGAGAGGGGGTCAATTTCCATCAACATCTTCACCAGCACCTGTTGGGGAACGTTGCAGAAAATAAAAAATTTCCTACGGTTTCACCAAGATCAATCTAGGAGTTCATTTAGCAACGAGAGAGAGGAGTGCATCTACATACCTTTGTAGATCGAGCGGAAGCGTTCAAGAGAACAGGGTTGAGGGAGTCGTACTCATCGTGATCCAAATCACCGGAGATCCTAGCGCTGAACGGACGGCACCTCCGCGTTCAACACACGTACGGTCAGCGTGACGTCTCCTCCTTCTTGATCCAACAAGGGGGAAGGAGAGGTTGATGAAGATCCAGCAGCACGACGGCGTGGTGGTGGATGCAGCAGGGATCCCAGCAGGGCTTCGCCAAGCGTCTGCGGGAGGGAGAGGTGTAGCAATGGGGAAGGGAGGCGCCACGTGCAAGGGTGCGGCTGCCCTTCCTTCCCCCCCGTTTACATATAGGGTCCCCAGGGGGGGCGCCGGCCCTAGGAGATGGGATCTCCTGGGGGGGCGGCGGCCAAGGGGGGTGCCTTGCCCCCCAAGGCAAGTGGAGGCGCCCCCTCCCCTAGGGTTCCCAACCCTAGGCGCAGGAGGGTCCAAGGGGGGCGCACCAGCCCGCCAGCGGCTGGTTCCCCTCCCACTTCAGCCCATGGGGCCCTCGGATGGGTGGCCCCACCCGGTGGACCCCCGGGACCCTTCCGGTGGTCCTGGTACCGGTGACCCCCGAAACTTTCCCGATGGCCGAAACTCGACTTCCCATATATAATTCTTTACCTCCGGACCATTCTGGAACTCCTCGTGACGTCCAAGATCTCATCCGGGACTCTGAACAACTTTCGGTTTGCTGCATACCAATATCTCTACAACCCTGGCGTCACCGAACCTTAAGTGTATAGACCCTACGGGTTCGGGAGACACGTAGACATGACTGAGACGGCTCTCCGGTCAATAACCAATAGTAGGATCTGGATACCCATGTTGGCTCCTACATGCTCCTCGATGATCTCATCGGATGAACCACGATGTCGAGGATTCAAGCAACCCCGTATACAATTCCCTTTGCCAATCGGTATGCTACTTGCCCGAGATTCGATCATCGGTATCCCAATACCTCGTTCAATCTCGTTATCGGCAAGTCACTTTACTCGTACCCTAATGCATGATCCCGTGACCAGACACTTGGTCATTTTGAGCTCATTATGATGATGCATTACCGAGTGGGCCCAGAAATACCTCTCCGTCATACGGAGTGACAAATCCCAGTCTCGATCCGTGTCAACCCAACAGATACTTTTGGAGATACCCGTAGTATACCTTTATAGTCACCCAGTTACGTTGTGACGTTTGGTACGCCCAAAGCACTCCTACGGCATCCGGGATTTACACAATCTCATTGTCTAAGGAAAAGGTACTTGACATTGGAAAAGCTCTAGCAAACGAACTACACGATCTTATGCTATGCTTAGGATTGGGTCTTGTCCATCACATCATTCTCCTAATGATGTGATCCCATTATCAATGACATCCAATGTCCATAGTCAGGAAACCATGACTATCTGTTGATCAACGGGCTAGTCAACTAGAGGCTCACTAGGGACATATTGTGGTCTATGTATTCACACATGTATTACGATTTCTGGATAACACAATTATAGCATGAATAAAAGACAATTATCATGAACAAGGAAATATAATAATAATCATTTTATTATTGCCTCTAGGGCATATTTCCAACAGTATCCCACTTGCACTAGAGTCAATAATCTAGTTACATTGTGATGAATCGAACACCCATAGAGTTCTGGTGTTGATCATGTTTTTCTCGCGGAAGAGGTTTAGTCAACGGATCTGCAACATTCAGATCCGTATGTACTTTGCAAATATCTATGTCTCCATCTTGAACATTTTCACGGATGGAGTTGAAACGACGCTTGATGTGCCTGGTCTTCTTGTGAAACCTGGGCTCCTTGGCAAGGGCAATAGCTGCAGTGTTGTCACAGAAGAGAGTGATCGGCCCCGACGCATTGGGTATGACTCCTAGGTCGGTGATGAACTCCTTCATCCATATTGCTTCATGCGCTGCCTCCGAGGCTGCCATGTACTCCGCTTCACATGTAGATCCCTCCATGACGCTCTTCTTGCAACTGCACCAGCTTACTGCTCCATGATTCAACATATACATGTATCCGGTTTGTGACTTAGAGTCATCCAGATCTATGTCGAAGCTAGCATCGACGTAACCCTTTATGACGAGCTCTTCGTCACCTCCATAAACGAGAAACATGTCCTTTGTCCTTTTCAGGTACTTCAGGATATTCTTGACCGCTGTCCAGTGTTCCTTGCCGGGATTACTTGGGTACCTTCCTACCAAACTTACGGCAAGGTTTACATCAGGTCTGGTACACAGCATGGCATACATAATAGATCCTATGGCTGAGGCATAGGGGATGACACTCATCTCTTCTTTATCTTCTGTCGTGGTCGGGCATTGAGCCGAGCTCAATCTCACACCTTGCAATACAGGTAAGAACCCTTTCTTGGACTGATCCATATTGAACTTCTTCAATATCTTGTCAAGGTATGTGCTTTGTGAAAGACCTATGAGGTGTCTCGATCTATCCCTATAGATCTTGATGCCTAATATGTAAGCAGCTTCTCCAAGGTCCTTCATTGAAAAACACTTATTCAAGTAGGCCTTAATGCTGTCCAAGAGTTCTATATCATTTCCCATCAAAAGTATGTCATCTACATACAATATGAGAAATGCTACAGCGCTCCCACTCACGTTCTTGTAAACGCAGGCTTCTCCATAAGTCTGCATAAACGCTTTGATCATCTCATCAAAGCGAATGTTCCAACTCCAAGATGCTTGCACCAGTCCATAAATGGATCGCTGGAGCTTGCATACCTTGTTACCATTCTTAGGGTCGACAAAACCTTCCGTCTGCATCATATATAATTCTTCCTTAAGATAGCCGTTAAGGAATGCCGTTTTGACGTCCATCTGCCATATCTCATAATCATAGTATGCGGCAATCGCTAACATGATTCGGACGGACTTCAGCTTCGCTACGGGAGAGAAAGTCTCATCATAATCAACCCCTTGAACTTGCCGATAACCCTTAGCGACAAGTAGAGCTTTATAGATGGTAATATTACCATGCACGTCTGTCTTCTTCTTAAAGATCCATTTGTTTTCTATCGCTCGTCGATCATCGGGCAAGTCTGTCAAAGTCCATACTTTGTTTTCATACATGGATTCTATCTCGGATTGCATGGCTTCAAGCCATTTGTTGGAATCTGGGACCGCCATCGCTTCTTCATAGTTCGAAGGTTCACCGTTGTCTAACAACATGATTTCCAGGACAGGGTTGCCATACCACTCTGGCGTGGAACGTGTCCTTGTAGACCTACGAAGTTCAGTAGCAACTTGATCCGAAGTACCTTGATTATCATCATTAATTTCCTCTCCAGTTGGTGTAGGCACCATAGGAACATTTTCCTGAGCTGCACTACTTTCCGGTTCAATAGGTAGTACTTCATCGAGTTCTACTTTCCTCCCACTTACTCCTTTCGAGAGAAACCCTTTTTCCAGAAAGGATCCGTTCTTGACAACAAAGATCTTGCCTTCAGATCTAAGGTAGAAGGTATACCCAATGGTTTCCTTAGGGTATCCTATGAAGACGCATTTTTCCGACTTGGGTTCGAGCTTTTCAGGTTGAAGTTTCTTGACATAAGCATCGCATCCCCAAACTTTTAGAAACGACAGCTTAGGTTTCTTCCCAAACCATAATTCATATGGTGTCGTCTCAACGGATTTAGACGGAGCCCTATTTAAAGTGAATGTAGCTCTCTCTAGTGCGTATCCCCAAAATGATAGCGGTAAATCGGTAAGAGACATCATAGATCGCACCATATCCAATAGAGTGTGATTACGACGTTCAGACACACTGTTACGCTGAGGTGTTCCAGGCGGCGTGAGTTGTGAAACGATTCCACATTTCCTTAAGTGCGTACCAAATTCGTGACTTAAATATTCTCCTCCACGATCTGATCGTAGGAATTTTATCTTTCGGTCACGTTGATTCTCTACCTCATTCTGAAATTCCTTGAACTTTTCAAAGGTCTCAGACTTGTGTTTCATCAAGTAGACATACCCATATCTACCCAAGTCGTCAGTGAGAGTGAGAACATAATGATATCCTCTACGAGCCTCAATGCTAATTGGACCGCACACATCAGTATGTATGATTTCGAATAAGTTGGTTGCTCGCTCCATTGTTCTAGAGAACGGAGTCTTGGTCATTTTGCCCATGAGGCATGGTTCGCATGTGTCAAACGATTCATAATCGAGAGACTCTAAAAGTCCATCAGCATGGAGCTTCTTCATGCGCTTGACACCAATGTGACCAAGGCGGTAGTGCCACAAGTATGTGGGACTATCATCATCAACTTTACATCTTTTGGTATTCACACTATGAATATGTGTAACATCATGTTCGAGATTCATTAAGAATAAACCATTGACCATCGGGGCATGACCATAAAACATATCTCTCGTATAAATAGAACAACCATTATTCTCGGATTTAAATGAGTAGCCATCTCGTATTAAATGAGATCCAGATACAATGTTCATGCTCAAACTTGGCACTAAATAACAATTATTGAGGTTTAAAACTAATCCCGTAGGTAAATGTAGAGGTAGCGTGCCGACGGTGACCACATCGACCTTGGAACCATTCCCGACGTGCATCGTCACCTTGTCCTTCGCCAGTCTCCGCTTATTCCGCAGCTCCTGCTTTGAGTTACAAATATGAGCAACGACACCGGCATCAAATACCCAAGAGCTACTACGAGCACTGGTAAGGTACACATCAATTACATATATATCACATATACCTTTAGTGTTGCCGGCCTTCTTGTCCGCTAAGTATTTAGGGCAGTTCCGCTTCCAGTGACCCTTCCCTTTGCAATAAAAGCACTCAGTCTCAGGCTTGGGTCCATTCTTTGAGTTCTTCCCAGTAACTGGCTTACCGGGCGCGGCAACATCCTTGCCGCCCTTCTTGAAGTTCTTCTTAGCCTTGCCTTTCTTGAACTTGGTGGTTTTATTGACCATCAACACTTGATGTTCCTTTTTGATTTCTACCTCTGCTGACTTCAGCATTGAAAATACTTCAGGAATAGTTTTCACCATCCCCTGCATATTGTAGTTCATCACAAAGCTCTTGTAGCTCGGTGGGAGCGACTGAAGGATTCTGTCAATGACCGCCTCGTCCGGGAGGTTAATGTCCAGCTGGGACAGGCGGTTGTGCAACCCAGACATTTTGAGTATGTGCTCACTGACAGAACTATTTTCCTCCATCTTACAACTATAGAATTTGTCGGAGACTTCATATCTCTCGACCCGGGCGTGAGCTTGGAAAACCATTTTCAGCTCCTCGAACATCTCATATGCTCCGTGTTGCTCAAAATGCTTTTGGAGCCCCGGTTCTAAGCTGTAAAGCATGCCGCACTGAACGAGGGAGTAATCATCAGCACGTGACTGCCAAGCGTTCATAACGTCTTGGTTCTCTGGGATGGGTGCTTCACCTAGTGGTCCTTCTAGGACATATGCTTTCTTGGCAGCTATGAGGATGATCCTCAGGTTCCGGACCCAGTCCGTATAGTTGCTGCCATCATCTTTCAGCTTGGTTTTCTCTAGGAACGCCTTGAAGTTCATGTTGACATGAGCGTTGGCCATTTGATCTACAAGAAATTTTTTCAAAGATTTTAGACTAAGTTCATGATAATTAAGTTCATCTAATCAAATTATTCAATGAACTCCCACTCAGATTAGACATCCCTCTAGTCATCTAAGTGTTACATGATCCGAGTCGACTAGGCCGTGTCCGATCATCACGTGAGACAGACTAGTCATCATCGGTGAACATCTCCATGTTGACCGTATCTTTCATACGACTCATGTTCGACCTTTCGGTCTCTTGTGTTCCGAGGCCATGTCTGTACATGTTAGGCTCGTCAAGTTAACCTAAGTGTTTTGCATGTGTAAATCTGTCTTACACCCGTTGTATGTGAACGTTAGAATCTATCACACCCGGTCATCACGTGGTTCTTCGAAACAACGAACTGTCACAACAACGCACGGTTAGGGGGAACACTTTCTTGAAATTATTATGAGGGATCATCTTATTTACTACCGTCGTTCTAAGTAAACAAGATGCAAAAACATGATAAACATCACATGCAATCAAATAGTAGTGACATGATACGGCCAATATCATATAGCTCCTTTGATCTCCATCTTCGGGGCTCCATGATCATCTTCGTCACCGGCATGACACCATGATCTCCATCATCATGATCTCCATCATCGTGTCTCCATGAAGTTGCTCGCCAACTATTACTTCTAATACTATAGCTAACGGTTTAGCAATAAAGTAAAGTAATTACATGGCGTTAAATCATTGACACGCAGGTCATACAATAATTAAGAGAACTCCTATGGCTCCTGGCGGTTGTCATACTCATCGAGATGCAAGTCGTGATTCCTATTACAAGAACATGATCTCATACATCACAATATATCATTCATCATTCATCACAACTTTTGGCCATATCACATCACAAAGCAATTGCTGCAAAAACAAATTAGACGTCCTCTAATTATTGTTGCATCTTTTACGTGGCTGCAATAGGGTTCTAGCAAGAACGTTTTCTTACCTACGAAAAAGCCACAACGTGATTTGTCAACTTCTATTTACCCTTCATAAGGACCCTTTTCATCGAATCCGCTCCAACTAAAGTGGGAGAGACAGACACCCGCTAGCCACCTTATGCAACTAGTGCATGTTAGTCGGTGGAACCTGTCTCACGTAAGCGTACGTGTAAGGTCAGTCCGGGCCACTTCATCCCACAATACCGCTGAAGCAAAATAAGACTAGTAGTGGCAAGAAAGTTGACAACATCTACGCCCACAAAAGATTTGTGTTCTACTCGTGCAAAGAGAACTACGCATAGACCTAGCTCATGATGCCACTGTTGGGGAACGTTGCAGAAAATAAAAAATTTCCTACGGTTTCACCAAGATCAATCTAGGAGTTCATCTAGCAACGAGAGAGAGGAGTGCATCTACATACCCTTGTAGCTCGAGCGGAAGCGTTCAAGGGAACGGGGTTGAGGGAGTCGTACTCGTCGTGATCCAAATCACTGGAGATCCTAGCGCCGAACGGACGGCACCTGCACGTTCAACACACGTATGGTCAGCGTGACATCTCCTCCTTCTTGATCCAGCAAGGGGGAAGGAGAGGTTGATGAAGATCCAACAGCACGATGGCGTGGTCGTGGATGCAGCAGGGATCCCGGCAGGGCTTCGCCAAGCGTCTGCGGGAGGGAGAGGTGTAGCAAGGGGGAAGGGAGGCGCCAAGTGCAAGGGTGCGGCTGCCCTCCCTCCCCCCTCTATATATAGGGTCCCCAGGGGGGCGCCAGCCCTAGGAGATGGGATCTCCTAGGGGGGCGGCGACCAAGGGGGGTGCCTTGCCCTCCAAGGCAAGTGGAGGCGCCCCCTCCCCTAGGGTTCCCAACCCTAGGCGCAGGGGGGGCCAAGGGGGGGCAAGGGGGGGTAGCGCACCAGCCCACCAGGGGCTGGTTCCCCTCCCACTTCAGCCCATGGGGCCCTCCGGGATGGGTAGGCCCACCCGGTGGACCCCCGGGACCCTTCCGGTGGTCCCGGTACAATACCGTGACCACCAAAACTTTCTCGATGGCCGAAACTCGACTTCCCATATATAATTCTTTACCTCCAGACCATTCCAGAACTCCTCGTGACATCCGAGATCTCATCAGGGACTCTGAACAACTTTCAGTTTGCTGCATACTAATATCTCTACAACCCTGGCGTCACCGAACCTTAAGTGTGTAGACCCTACGGGTTCGGGAGACACGTAGACATGACTGAGACGGCTCTCTGGTCAATAACCAACAGCGGGATCTGGATACCCATGTTGGCTCCTACATGCTCCTTGATGATCTCATTGGATGAACCACGATGTCGAGGATTCAAGCAACCCCGTATACAATTCCCTTTGTCAATCGGTATGTTACTTGCCCGAGATTCGATCATCGGTATCCCAATACCTCGTTCAATCTCATTACCGGCAAGTCACTTTACTCATACCGTAATGCATGATCCTGTGACCAGACACTTGGTCACTTTTAGCTCATTATGATGATGCATTACCGAGTGGGCCCAGAGATACCTCTCCGTCATACGGAGTGACAAATCCCAGTGTCGATCCGTGTCAACCCAACAGATACTTTCGAAGATACCCGTAGTATACCTTTATAGTCACCCAGTTACGTTGTGACGTTTGGTACACCCATTGCACTCCTACGGCATCCGGGAGTTACACGATCTCATGGTCTAAGGGAAAGATACTTGACATTGGAAAAGCTCTAGCAAACGAACTACACGATCTTGTGCTATGCTTAGGATTGGGTCTTGTCCATCACATCATTCTCCTAATGATGTGATATTGTTATCAATGACATCCAATGTCCATAGTCAGGAAACCATGACTATTTGTTGATCAACGGGCTAGTCAACTAGAGGCTCACTAGGGACATATTGTGGTCTATGTATTCACACATGTATTACCATTTCCGGATAACACAATTATAGCATGAATAAAAGACAATTATCATGAACAAGGAAATATAATAATAATCCTTTTATTATTGCCTCTAGGGCATATTTCCAACAACACCATCTCCTCTCAAACCCTAGTCATCTCTTGTATCCGATCTTTGTCTCAAAACCTCAGATTGGTACCTGTGGGTTGCTAGTAGTGTTGATTACTCCTTGTAGTTGATGCTAGTTGGTGTATTCGGTGGAAGATCATATGTTCAGATCCTTTATGCATATTAATACCCCTCTGGTTATGAACATGAATATGATTTTTCAGTAGTTACGTTTGTTCCTGAGGCCATGGGAGAAGTCTTGTTATAAGTAATAATGTGAATTTTGTATTCGTTCGATATTTTGATGAGATGTATGTTGTCATTCCTCTAGTGGTGTTATGTGAACGTCGACTACATGACACTTCACCATTGTTTGGGCCTAGGGGAAGGCATTGGGAAGTAATAAGTAGATGATGGGTTGCTAGAGTTATAGAAGCTTAAACCCTAGTTTATGCGTTGCTTCGTAAGGGGTTGATTTGGATCCATATGTTTCATGCTATGGTTAGTTTTACCTTAATTCCTCTTTCGTAGTTGTGGATGCTTGCGAGAGGGGTTAATCATAAGTGGGATGCTTGTCCAAGGAAGGGCAGTACTCAAGCACCGGTTCACCCACATATCAAATTATCAAAGTAACGAACGCGAATCATATGAGCATGATGAAAACTAGCTTGACGATAATTCCCATGTGTCCTCGGGAGCGCTTTGCTTTATATAAGAGTTTGTCCAGGCTTGTCCTTTGCTACAAAAAGGATTGGGCCACCTTGCTGCACCTTGTTTACTCTTGTTACTTCTTACCCGTTACGAATTACCTTATCACAAAACTATCTGTTACCGATAATTTCAGTGCTTGCAAAGAATACCTTACTGAAAACCGCTTGTCATTTCCTTCTACTCCTTGTTGGATTTGACACTCTTACTTATTGAAAGGACTACGATAGATCCCCTACACTTGTGGGTCATCAGCCATGTCTTTTGATTGTTGTCAATATCGCTTCATCCAACCAAGTATCGATCAAAGAAAGGAAGTTAATCCACAAGGCCATGTGACGGTGTGTCAGATTGGTGGTAACTCATCACATCGTCACACGACCAATGGGACGGGACGAGGACCCTGACGGTATGAAATACCGTCAGATCCGTCGGTAGGGGTGCAGGCGCAGTTGGAAGTCTTAGATCTAAGAACGCACAAGGGTTTTTACCTAGTTTCAGGCCTCCGGAGAGTAATGCCTACATCATGTTTGTTTTGATTATTCATGGTGGAGGGATACCTCGTGCGAGGGGTTAAAATGGTGTATGATAATGCTACTGAGAGTTTCCATCTGAGAATAGATGCTCATGGAGGTCCCTTGGACTCCCCTTATATAGACGGTGGAGTCCTAGGGTTTACAGAGAGGTTTGCAAGATACTACTAACATGACATGCGGTGGGGCCCATAGAGGAGAAAGCTAGTCAAAGCACCTAAAAAAGGAAGGCATACTGGCAGCGAAAGTCAAATGCATCTCCTCCTCGCTATGGTTGACGTGGCAAAGTGGTGTGTCCAATATGCAATGAAACAATGAAAGTTGGTGACAAAAGAACGACAATTGGTGCGGACAACGTGGAGTGGCATGAACCTAATTATTTTTGCGAGCGTTAGTCATAGACCGAAATAAGCAAGTTTAAGTGGTAGAATTCGAATATGCAACTTCGGCAGTGGCACATACCGACCTTTTCCAATTTTTAAATGTGCCATTTTTTAATGGTACACACATTTTAAAAATTTCCCGAACTAATATATTACGCCGCATGATTTTTTTTTCAAATGCACAATTAACTGTTTTATAATTTAAATTCAAAGTTATTCATAAAAATAATAGACGTGAGTACAAAATTTAGAGGATTTCTGAAATATACAAAAACGAAAATATAAAACAAAAATGAAAATGAAAATATATAAAAATCATACTACTAGATGGATGTATGTCTCCTCCTCAAAAAAAAAGATGGATGTCTGTCTCGCCATAAGTGAGACATACAAGCTCCACAACAGGAGCACTTCTGTCACACACGTTTATGTAAAAACAAACTTATATCACGCACACTGCATCAAGAAAACAAAGATTTGCAAAGGTGTGCCCTACTAGCCCAACCCATTGTAGTCAGGCAGTGATCGAGCACCATTGATCCAGATTACTGTAACAAACTGGTTTATCGCAGTGGACTGACAGTGTAGTTAACCGGTTAGTACTTGTGCATTTTCTACAAAATTTGAACATCTTTTAAAACACGGACATATTTGTAAGAGGATTTGTTTAATACCAACAATTGTTTTGAATTTTATAAACAAATTATGAAATCATGAACGAATTTTTAATTCCCAAATAATTTTGAATTTGTGAAAATTATTAAAAAAAGAGCATTTTCTAAAATTGGACCCAATTTTGGACACCAAATGAACATATAGAATTTTTGAATTTTCTTCTTTGTGAACAAATTTTGAAAATGGAAAGAAATATGAAAACTCCCAATAATATTTGACAACACAAACACTTTTCAAACTTGGTATTACTTTTGAATATTCCCAAACATTCTTTAAAGGAAGCTTTTCTAAAAGGAAAAAAATGAAAGAAAAGGAAAGCCGGTAAAATGACAATGCAGGAAAAAGGGAAAACAGTAACAACCAAACTAGAACCTTCGGGAAGCTTCCCGAAATCAGAGAATAAATATTCGATATGGTGAACAATATTGAGAACCACCAGTTTTTGGGCGCCCCTATATCTCGCTTAATGCAAAACGTAGAGCAGCCTCGCCTAGGTGAGCGCGAAGCTGGGTCGGCTCAGTGCTCTGGAGGCTGCACGCCCCATCTTTATAATTTCTATCTATATTTAATTTCTATATATATATATATATATATATATTACAAAAACACTAGACATAAATCATCTAGAAATTTTCTAATCAAGCATTTGAAAAATGTTAAATGTTTATCAAAAAATACTTCTCACGTATTCCAAAAATGTATACAAAAACAAATATAACATGTATGAAAAATTCGACTATGTATTTCAAAATATTAATCAAGCATTTAAAAAATAATAATGAAGTATTCTAAAAATGTCATTAAATCATTTTCAAAATGGTAAATCTGTATAGGAAATTGTTTCTCATGTATAATAAAATATCTAAAATGTCTATAAAAATGCTAATCAAGTATTTAAAAAATATGAATCAAGAATTTCAAAAATAATGTGTATACAAAAAATGCATCTCGTGTACACAAATATGTATACCAAAAGGATACAATTTGCATGTAAAAATGTTGATCATGTATTTAGAAATTGTTAAATATGTATAAATAAATGTTCCTGATGTATACAAAAAAAGGTACAACATATATTGTATAAAAGTAGACATAAAAATATATATTCAAAAATTACTTTTGTATTTTAAAATGTTAAACATGTATATAAAATGTTCTTAATGTTTTAGAAATATGACATTGTGTTTGAAAAAATGTGTACTGCCATTAAATCAGTGGAAAAGAATGTAAATAGTGAAAAGGAAAAAGGAAAAAAAAAGAAATACAAAGAAAACCAAAAAAATAAAACACAAAGATATAAAGAAAGGAAAGAAAAAACCAGTGAAAACTGAGAAAGAAATAAAGAAATTGAAGAAATCATAGAAAATTGAAGAAAAACAATGCAAGGAAACAAAGAAAAACGAAGAACACCAACAAAAATTTAAAAAGAAACAAAGGAGACCAAACAAAAAGCCCAAAGAAAACCATGATAAAAGAATGAAAAGTGAGAAAGAAACAAAGGAAAATGAATAAAACCAATGAAATACATGAGAGAAACAAAGAGACCGAAGAATAAAAAAGGAAAAAAACAGTGAAAACCAAAACAAAGAAAACCGGTGTGAAAACAACGAAAACAAGAGAAATAGAGAAAACCAGGAAAAAAAAAGACCAAGAAAGCCTAAAACATGGAGCTCGAGGAGAGCGACATGTTGAATGTGAGTTGTGTGTGCAAAGCCGAGGGCATCGTCGTACATATAGATGGTTAGAATCTTGAGGGTAGCGGGAGACGCGGCCGTCGCCAACATCGTATCGTATGCCAAGCTATATGCACAGACCTACGTGATTGGTTCCATTTCTCAGGTATTGTTTTGTTCCATGAATCCCTCTCGATGTCTTCACTCGATCTTAAAAAGCTTCTTCCGCATAAAACTCAACGAAATCGTGAGATAGATTAGTATACATGAAAATAAACCACCCAATCATGTACTATCAAGAAAAGGTACATAATTATTTGACAACATTAGCTACTGTATAATATTGTTTTCACAATTTATATTCCCATATAAGCCATGGAAACTCTAGAACAAGCAGATAACAAAACTATAACAACAATCTGTCAAAACCAGATGAGTCTATAGTAATTTAATTATGATGCATACTCTTGTAACTCACCATTCTGAAAAGTTAGGACGTAATAGATAATTTCTAATTCAGTACTGAGTAAAATTACCAGGAATTGCTCGTCTTCTAGTACAAATAAGAAATTCAAATACTTGAGGTAAAAATTTATGTTTCTGCACAACAGTTAACAAACATGCAATTTCAACATCCTAATGGCAAACCTTGGCTCTTTTATTTTTATTGTATAGTGGTATATACAAGGGGATAATTATTTTCTATGTGAAACTTCCATGAAAAGATTTACATTATTTTCATGAGCATGAAGACAAGTGTTCAAGGTCGACCCTCACATCTTCAATGCACAAGATTTCAATCATTTAAATGAACAAGTGTTCAAGGCTCACCTATTTCATCGATACAGAATGCGTAGGCTTGTGAGCAGAATAGCCATTTTTTCACTCGGCATAGGAATGTCGCCAGTTTACTTGGCTTTAGTTTATATAAAAAAAATCTGCGACGATGAGAGTGATTGCATATGGTGTTCCCGCTGACAACGCGGATGAATATATTCACATTGGAGAAGATACCACCATGAAATGCATTTGTATCTTTCCGAAGACAATGATCCGGGTTTTTGTCCCAGAGTACCTTTGAGCTCCAAATGAGGAAGACACAAACAAGCTCATGGCACTAAACGATGAAAGGGGGTGGCCAGGCATGCTAGGTAGTATTGATTGCATGCATTGGCTGTGGAAGAACTACGCAGTGGCTTGGGTAGGGTAATACATCAGCCAAAAATGTAAACACACCATTGTGCTTGAAGCTGCGGCCTCATATGATTTATGGATTTGGCATTGTTTCTTTGGTTTGCCGGGGTCTCTCAATGATATCAATGTCTTGAAGCGATCTCAACTATTTGCTCAGCTAGTTAGTGGCACAACTCTTGCTCAACTATACCGTTAATGGCCATGACTATCCATGGGTTACTATCTTGCCGACTGTATTTATCCTTCATGGTCAACCTTTGTGAAGACCATTAGTGACCCTAGAACCAAGAAACACAATTTTTTTTGCCAAAGCACAAGAAGCTTGCCAAAAGGATATGGAGAGGGCATTTGGTGTGCTGCAAGCTCGGTTTGCCATTGTTCGAGGTCCCACTCGCTTCAGGGATAAAAAATCCCTTAGAAACATCATGACTGCTTGTGTAATTTTACATAACATGATCATCAAGGATGAGAGGGATTTGGATTTAGAGTTTTATTATGACAATTCTGGTAGCGATGTGAAGCCTGCCAGGGACGTAGAAGTGATCATTGTATTTGACACATTTCGGAAGATTGAGAGCTATGATTCACACAACCAACTCTAGCATGATCTTATTGAGCATCGCTGGCAACTCTATGGGGGATAGATCCTCATTTTTATTCATTGTATTTGTGTGTGAATAGAACAATTTGGTGTTGTAACAATTATTCGAATTTGAACATTTGTTGTAATGGAAACGATTGTTGTATTGTGAATTGCTTTTTGTACCATTTATATTCATATGTTTAATTTATATTATGATTCCATTTGGTTCACAATGTTCAAAGTCTTACATTGTTTTCATGAGCATGAATACAAGTGTTCAAGGTCGATCCCTCACATCTTCGATGCAAATCACTTCTCCTTTTAAGAAAGTTTTAGGTTTTTCACTTTATTTATTTATTTTTGTTTTTGAAAAGTTTAAAGGCACGCAAAATAATGAAAAAGACTCTCTAGAATGTCCGGGTTATCTCCGAGGCTGTGGTTTCTTTAAAGCCATTAAAGTAGGTATAAAGGTGCATGTAGGAAAAAAATGTATTTGTTATTTTTAGTAAAGCAATTTTACCCACAACTAATGAAAGGAAACAAGAACAAGAATAAAAAAACTACTTGGTGATAATAGCAAACATGCATATATGAAAAATGCTCACCCAGGTTCGGGCCCTCTTGATGGAGGTAAAACCCTACGTCCTGCTTGATTGATATTGATATTATGGATGTTTACAAGAGTGGATCTACCACGAGATCAAGGAGGCTAAACCCTAGAAGCTAGCCTATGGTATGATTGCAATGGTTGTTGTTGTATATGAGATTGTCTATCGACTAGCCTGGCCTCGGTTTATATAATGCACCAGAGGCCTAGGATAACAAGAGTCCTAGCCGAATACGCCGGTGGGGGAGGAGTCCTTGTCTTGATCGCCAAGTCTTGTGGAACCTTCCTTGTATGCGGCAACTGTCCGGACTGGCCCATGAGTATACAGCCATGGGGATCCTCGGCCCAATCCAACTGATCGGGAGACGACGTGGTGAGTACCCCCTAGTCTAGGACACCGTCAGTAGCCCCCTGAACCGGTCTTCAAGTTGGGGACGCTCCTCGATTCTTCCGAACTGTTCTTCATCTTCGGTCGTTGGTCTTGAAAACTGGTTCAACAAATCTTCTCATCTTCGATCTTGAGGATCGCCGAAATGCATTCGGCGAGTTTATACGTCGGGTATCCGAGGAGCCCCTTTGAGTTTTCGGCCTTTATCAATGCCTTGTTATTTTTATGCCACACCTCGGGTTTGAAGTTGTTCCCGGGCGGCAACGCCCTCTTGCGTCCGAGCTCCAACGTCGGACTGCATTCGAGGTATCTTTTGCAGCCGAGCACCAATGCCGGACTGCTTCCCAGCTCTAACGCCGGACTATGTATCCGAGCTCCAACGCCGGACTATGTATCCGAGCTCCAACGCCGGAGTATGTATCCGAGCTCCAACGCCGGACTGTATCCGAGGTGTCGAAAATCACTTTGGTTCAAAGAAGTTTGAAGGAGTTTAGCCGAGCTTAATGCCGGAAGTGCCCTCTATGGAGCCAGCCACTAGCGCCCGAGCTTTACGCCGGACTGCTTCTGAGGTGGTGCACCACCCCGAATGTGGGCCGATTTTTGTCAATATTTTTGATTGGTGCCAGTAGCCTCAAGGTGGGTATCGGTCTAAAACCCGAGATGCACATGAAGGATGACATAAGACCACTGATCCCCGTAGCCGCTGAGACTCGTGTTGATTTGCAAAATCGGTCTGAGGATCAAGTCCTAGCTCGGCGGAATACTTCGGGACACAAAAAGCGGCGTGCTCAGTCCTCGAGACTCAGGTTGGGTGCGGCCGACCAACCTGAGGATCAAAATCTCCTCGGAAACTATATTGCACTTAAAATTTTCTGCATAGAACAGGCAATGCAGTAGCCCCCGAGACACTGGTCGGGTGGCAACACCAGATCAGGGGATTGATGTGCCCCTTTAATATTTGTAAATAATAAGCCCGAAGCCCAGTAGCCCCCGAGCCTTAATGCGGGCACGGGAGGCCGAATTAAGGATCGATATCCATAGTAAAATCACAAATTATGTGTAATGACTCTATGTATCCAAGTACTTTACGTCATTAATGCTCGGATCCGCATTGTACAAAACTTTGTTGACCGACCATCGGCTTCCGCCTCCTCGGCCAATAGCCGAGGAGTGTTTGTCCTACTTTATAAAGCCTTTATGAGGGCAAAGATTTACAACAAACAAGGCAATCTGGCCATACGGTTTTATAAACAAAGGTACGCAGAGAGGTATGTTATATTACTATTTAACAGAAGAAATGTCTTCCAAAAAAATAGTCCCGCTATCGGTTCCTTTCTTTGAGCTGTCATGCTAAGCATGATCATGAAACCTCAGCTCTAATGTAAGAGCAAAATATTGAGGATTTAATTTGGGAGGCCAGTTACTAGCCCCCGGTAGTGTTCGGCGACAGTCCAGGTCAAGCCGGAAACACTTCGGCCAATGTTATGAATGGCCCGTCATTTAATATAGTCATCAGATCGCTGACCAGTTTACACCTATTGTGACAGTCAGTTTTCGGCTTTCTCCGCTGAGGTGCTTGACCATGTGAGCTGGAAGCACAATCGCAGTGGTTCTCTCTTTGCACACCTAGCCAAACAAAGCGGAACGTAGGAGGCAAGCGCAGGAGCCGGGCAACCCAACTATTGACCGAAGACACAATTCGAAACCGATGCATATTTAGCAATATCCGAGAATGTTTTTGCCGAATCTCTAAAGGTGTCCGGCGTTGCACTGCGAGACTTATGCTGAAAACACAGAAATAGTTTAAAAGTGCCATGGGCTCGAAAAGCCAAAAAGGTTAATGTCCGAACTAGATCAAGTGTTCGGTGCCAATCCGAAAATTGGACTTAGAAAAAAAGTGCTTCTGCCGTGCTTTAACTTTGCAACGACTAAGAAGAAAAACACTTAGTATGAAACGGCTCAAATAAACATAAGAGCCCCCAAGCGACTTGGGTAAAAGTTGACTATAAAATGTAAGGTGACATGTAGAATGTCTTCTAGCCAGATTGTAGATCGTTTGTCGTGGCGGACCTTTTCGCTTCAACCTCTGGACCCAATAGTCCGGAGTGTGTCCGAATACCCTCGCGGTTATAAAAACCGGGGCATGCGTGGAGACCAGGCGTAGGGGTCATTAGTGCTTTATCAGACAAGTGCCCAACTAGTTATGTTATATTACATGGTTAGTAAGAAACATCTTCCAGGGAGAATAGTTCCGTTAGGGGTTCCTTTCCCTGGGAGGCATGCCCTAAAGTGCATGTCCGGACTGCGAAAAGAGCAGAAAAACATCTGTGGGCAGGTAAATAAATAGGTAAGAAATCATCTTTTAGTTCACCGACCGAGTATTCCCTTAAGAACGCTAGCTTTCGGCTTCACCCAGTCTGAGGTACACACCCGGCTGACCCGGCAGTAACAATCGCAGAGGTGCTCCCTTTACCACCTAGCTGAACAATCGGGAACGTAGGGGTAAGCACAGGAGCTAGGCAACCCAGCTTGGCTAAAACTTAAGTCATATCGATGCATATAATGGTGAATAAAAGGTACATGCGGAAGTGTGACACATGTGTTGGGCATAAAGCCCGTATTAATAAGCTTCTGTTAAAGAAGCCCCCCAGGTATAATGAGCGCGGGTAGCACGTCAAATGTGTGCGAACAAAGTTTCGACAAGGAAAATTTTTACAAGCAACTTTTTTCCAAAAAAGTATAATGCTTGGGCGAACCGAACACAAGTTAGAAATTTAAAACTTTGAGCATGAAGGAAACTTAGCTGGTTAATGTGTTCGGTATTGATGATGCGGTCCGAGCTTGATGCGGGACAAGGTTCTATCCCCCAAGCCGGTCCTGAGGTGGCGGAGCAAAGAGCTCGGCACTGTGAAGTGGTGACATAGCACGGTCAATGCAGGACGGCAGAGTGATGCCGAAGTCCCTGGCATGGAGTAATGAAGTGTTGACGAAGCCCCCCGTCCAGCCGAGGTGACGTCAAAGGATATAGTCCGGCTGGATCATTTTCCTGTGCACAAAAAATAGTGCAAACCAGAGATACTAATAAAAAAATGTTGCATAATAAATAATTTATGCAAAGTGAGTAATAAAAGAAATATGGCCTGGCACCAAAATCGGTGCAGGGCGGCGGCGTGATGCGGTAAAGGCATGGCAAGGCCTGAATTCGCAGGTCGGTTCGAGTTCCGGATGCGGCGTTCGCCGGACTATGTACGGAAACTGACCGAACCACCATGCGACCGTCGTTAATGCGGCCACCATTTGATAGACCTGCGTACATATGATGGACAAACCAGAGTAATAATTCGTTGGAAAAAATGAACCCCAACAAGCAAAAAATACTAGGATTAATAGCACCTGGCTTATTTGTTGTAGCAATCCAAAGAAAGGTGATTCCCAAAATTGGGACTCGATCCGCACACCTACCGCCTAATGGGCGATAAAGCAACGGCATGGCGATGCTGGCAAAGGTTGGCTCGGCGAGGCAAAGCCCTCGGTCCAGCTAACGTGACGGAGCTGGTCGGCCAGCGACGCCGAAATCTCCGGAGTAGGTTGATGAAGAGATGATGAAGCCCCCGGTCCAGAGTGCGGCCCTGCAGATGCAGGTCGTGACGTGGTCGATGTCGGCTTGATGAAGTGACCGTGTGGCGATGCAGGTGTGCCCGCTCCGTGTAATCCGTGGAGTGGCGATGTTTGTGATGATTTATCCTTCGCGATGCCGGACTCTTGTCCGGCTTACCGAGATGATGATCCGAAGAAGTTGAGCTCGGCTCAACAAAGCAACCACGCGTCTAGCGCATGTCGGCCGTCGTGGAGTGATGTTGTCGAGCCGGTTTGACACCGGCGTGATGGTGAAGATCGTATTGTAAAAATACTTTTAATATTAATGGGATGTGTTTGAGAATAAAGCACAATACCCCATACAAAAACTTTCTTCAAAAAGGATGTCCGAAATCCTGTTCATAAAGAAGATGAACTCGGGTCGGATTCGTTCTCGCGCAGAAAACAGATCCGAAAAGTGATGCACTAATCGGAAGTTTCCCGGAGTTTGGACGGTCGGATCGAGCTGAATTTTTGGGAGGTGGCAGATATGGGAATTCCGCAGCCGATCAACGGTTGGATCTTCCAAAGGACGTCCGAGCTAGATGCTGGACACCCTGCTCCAAACTCGTCCGGATTCTCGTCCAGATTCAACAGGGCTCCGGTATATCGGAGATTGTCAGAGATTCCTCCAACGGAACTCGACGAAATTTTCGCAGGGTTGTTGTAGACTTAATTCCGCATAATTCCACCGAAGCAATCGTTTAGGCGATACTCGAGGAGGCGGTGGTGGCTGATACAAGTTTGTTGTCCAGAAAAACAGCACGGTCGCCTGAGGGCAATGTTGACGTTGAGCCCCTGGGTTCCCTGGATGATTCATCCATGATCTTGACAGAGATTGGAGTTGATGTTGATGAAGGCCCTCATCCGAACATGACGATCGAAGGTAGGGCACAGTCCTTGGTCGAACCAAGATGACTAGTCGAGCTGGTGACGAAGATGCCGAAGTCGCAGTTGATCTGCAGGCGAGCCATCGACCTTTTGCCGAACACACAGCGGAACTCTCAATGAAAGCACCAATGTCGGTGTCAAAACTGGCGGATCTCGGGTAGGGGGTCCCGAACTGTGCGTCTAGGCGGATGGTAACAGGAGACAAGGGACACGATGTTTTACCCAGGTTCGGGCCCTCTTGATGGAGGTAAAACCCTACGTCCTGCTTGATTGATTTTGATATTATGGATGTTTACAAGAGTGGATATACCACGAGATCAAGGAGGCTAAACCCTAGAAGCTAGCCTATGGTATGATTGCAATGGTTGTTGTTGTATATGAAATTGTCTATCGACTAGCCTGGCCTCGGTTTATATAATGCACCAGAGGCCTAGGATAACAAGAGTCCTAGCCGAATACTCCGGTGGGGGAGGAGTCCTTGTCTTGATAGCCAAGTCTTGTGGAACCTTCCTTGTATGCGGCAACTATCCGGACAGGCCCATGAGTATACGGCCATGGGGATCCTCGGCCCAATCCAACTGATCGGGAGACGACGTGGTAAGTACCCCCTAGTCCAGGACACCGTCAGTCACTCTAGCAACCCATCATCTACTTATTACTTCCCAATGCCTTCCCCTAGGCCCAAACAATGGTGAAGTGTCATGTAGTCGACGTTCACATAACACCACTATAGGAAAGACAACATAGATCTAATCAAAATATCGAACGAATACCAAATTCATATGATTACTTATAACAAGACTTCTCCCATGTCCTTAGGAACAAACGTAACTACTCACAAATCATATTAATGTTCATAATCAGAGGGGTATTAATATGCATAAAGGATCTGAACATATGATCTTCCACCGAATAAACCAACTAGCATCAAACTGCAAGGAGTAATCAACACTACTAGCAACCCACAGGTACCAATCTAAGGTTTTGAGACAAAGATCGGATACAGCAGATGAACTAGGGTTTGAGAGGAGATGGTACTGGTAAAGATGTTTATGGAGATTGACCGCCCACTACTAGGGAAAACCTTATACACAGACGCTTACTAGTAGCGAGGGTTAAAAACCCTCGCTACTGCTACTTACTAGTAGCGCAGGTTTTTAAACCTCACTACTACTAAGTTGATAGGAGTAGCACGGGTTTTTAACCCTCGCTACTACTAAGCGGTCTCTACCATGCCCCCCGGGACATGCCATAGTAGTAGCGCGGGTTTTTAACCCTCGCTACTACTAAGTTGATAGCAGTAGCGTTGGTTTTTAACCCTCGCTACTACTAAGTGGTCTCTACCGTTCCCCTGGACCATGCCATAGTAGTAGCGATGGTTATAAACCCGCACTACTAATAAGTTTTTACCCCTCGCTACTACTAATCGGTCTCAACCGTGCCCCTCGGGGACATGCCATAGTAGTAGCGAGGGGTAAAAACCCGCGCTACTACTAAATACTGGGTTTCAAACTCCCACCCCCCTGGATCGCCATTTCAGTTTTAAAAAATAAAAGAAAATGATGAAAATGTCAAAAAAATAAAAGAAAATAAGTTTCCCATGTGATATGTGGTCTAGTTGTTGGGAAAAATTTGCAAATATGAATTTCGACTTTATTTGCAAAATCTCTCGAGAATTTGTAAAAATGGGCATAACTTTTGCATACTAACTCGGATGAAAAAGTTTTTTATATGAAAAATCATCTACTCAAAAAGTTACATCCAAATTTAACCGGGGAAACCCCGTTAAACATTTTCAAAATCCTCAAAAACCTAACAGAAAAAAGTTACGGGGCTTTTAAGATCTGGAGGCAAAAAAATTCAACAAAAATTCAGTTTTTTTATTTTTTGTTAAATCTAGTCAAACTATGGTCAACCTAATTATTCAAGAATATTAGTGTTACTAAATAATTATTTCAGTTTTTTTGAATTTTGATCAAATCTGGTCAAACTGTGGTCAAACAATGGTCAAACTACTTATTCAAGAAATACAAGTGTTACTAAATATTAGTGTTATTTTTTAGAACAATATTTTCAGACTCAAACAGTGAAATGTGTGACTTCATGCTCAAGCTAAATTCCTGAGGTTAATAGGATTGAAATCTTACTATTGTCAGGAAAACAACAAGTGCAGACTTGGAAACGAGGGAGAATAGAACCCGGAATTTAAGCGTGCTCAGGCTGGAGTAGCTAGAGGATGGGTGACCGTCTGGGAAGTTAGATGATTTGGAATGATGAGGGGTGATTAGAGATTAGAGATTAAATTGAGCAGCGATGAGGGGTGATTAGAGATTGGAGGTTAAAATAATTCAGAAATTTGAAAATTAGGGGGGAAAATCGATTTTTTTCGAAAAAATTCAAAAAAAAAATCAGAGATTAGAGATTAGTAGTAGCGCGGATTTTTACCCACGCTACTACTAACAGACGTAGTACTAGCGCGGGTGGCACCCGCGCTACTGCTATACGTTAGCTGTAGCGCCTTATTAGTAGCGCCGGCCCCTGCGCTACTAATAGGCCCAAAACCCGCACTGTTGCTAGGCTTTTCCCTAGTAGTGGCCTCTCGATGTGAGGATCGATGATGATGACGATGGCGACGATTTCCCCCTCCCGGATGGATGTTTCCCCGGCAAAACAGCTCCGCCGGAGCCCTAGATTGGTTCTGCCTAGGTTCCGCCTCGAGACGGCGGCGATTCGTCCCGAAAGCTTCCTTATGATTTTTTTTCAGGGCAAAAGACACCATATAGCAGAAGATGGGCATTAGGGGTCTGCCAGGTGGCCCACGAGGCAGGGGCGCGCCCTCCGCCCTCATGGCTGCTGGGTGGCCCACCTCTGGTGCTTTCTTCACCCAATATATTTAATATATTCCAAAACTGACTTTTGTGGGGTTTCAGGACTTTTGGAGTTGTGTAGAATAGGTCCCTAATATTTGCTCCTTTTGCAGCCCAGAATTCCAACTGCTGGCATTCTCCCTCTCCGTGTATACTTTATAAAATAAGAGAGTAAAAGCATAAGTATTGTGACATAATGTGTAGTAACAGCCCATAATGCAATAAATATCAATATAAAATCATGATGCAAAATGGACGTATCAACTCCCCCAAGCTTAGACCTCGCTTGTCCTCAAGCGAAAGCCGATATCGAAAAATATGTCCACGTGTTTAGAGATATAGGTGTCAATAAAATAAAATACGGACATGAGGGCATCATGAACATTCTTAGAACAGCAACATATATTTTGTGATATAATTTCTTATGCTAAAGTAACAATCTGTTCACAATGTAAAGTATGAATCAGAAACTTCATTGAAAACTACCAAACTATAATCTCAGTCATTGAAGCAATTGCAATTTATCATAACATCTGAAAGAGTCAATATAAGAGCTTTTCAGCAAGTCCACATACTCAACTATCATTTAGTCTTTCACAATTGCTGACACTCACGCGATACTTATGGGTATGAAGTTTCAATCGGACACAGAGAAAGATAGGGACTTATAATTAATTTCGCCTCCCAACCTTTTACCTCAAGGGTAATGTCAACAATAATAATTTATGAAAACCTACATCCAATTGGATATGTATATCAGGATTTTTCCAACACATAGTGCTTGCCAAAGGATAAAGTGTAAAAAGGAAAGGTGAAGATCACCATGACTCTTGTATAAGGGTAGAAGGTAAAAATAAAAGATAGGCCCTTCGCAGAGGGAAGAAGAGGTTGTCATGCGCTTTTATGGTTAGATGCACAAAATCTTAATGCAAAATAACATCACTTTATATTGCCACTTGTGATAGGGACCTTTATTATGCAGTCCATCGCTTTTATTTATTCCATATCACAAGCTCGTATAAAGCTTATTTTCTTCACACTAACAAGTCCTACATATTTAGAGAGAAATTTTTATTGCTTGCACCGATGACAACTTACTTGAAGGATCTTACTCAATCCATAGGTAGGTACGGTGGACTCTCATGGCAAAGCTGGGTTTAGGGATGTTTGGAAGCACAAGTAGTATCTCCACTTGGTGCAAAGAATTTGGCTAGCATGAGGGGGAAAGGCAAGCTCAACATGTTGGATGATCCATGACAATATAATTTATTTCGGATCTAAGAAAACATAACCCGTTACGTTGTCTTCCTTGTCCAACATCAACCTTTTAGCATGTCATATTTTAATGAGTGCTCACAATCATAAAAGATGTCCAAGATAGTATATTTATATGTGAAAATCTCTCTTTCTTTATTACTTCCTATTAATTGCAACGATGACAAAAACTATGTTTGTCAACTCTCAACAACTTTTATTCATCATAATATTTATACGTGAAGTCATTACTCTCCATAAATATCAATATGATCTTTTTATTTCTTTTTGTTCTTTATTTTATTCCCTCAAGATCATAGCAAGATAGCAAAGCCCTCAACTCAAAACTAATCTTTATTATATATAGCTCACGGACTCGATTACATAGATAGGGATCGAAACAAAACTCAAAGCTAGATCATACTAAACTTTATTCTACTAGATAAAGATATAACCAAAAGGGTCGAACTAAGAAAAACCATAAAGATAGAAGTGTGATGGTGATGCAATATCGGGGCACCTCCACCAAGCTTGGCAGTTGCCAAGGGGAGTGCCCATACCCATGTATTTATGTCTCTTTCTTCGGAGGCGGTGATATGTTATTCTTCGCAATGATGCCCTTAGGATATGATCCGCTTCCTCTAGCGTATTGCCTTGCTGCTTAAGATCCATTGTTTCCCTATGAAGTTTACCTGTGACGGCTAAAGCTCCTTTCACCCATGGATGTTGCATAGCTGCGGGAGAACAAGTAACACTCTTTTTCATATTATAAGAAAGAAATCTAGCATTGGGAGGGATGACCGAGTTTGGGATTGCTGAGCTCTGAAGTTCCTCCATCTTGAATCTGGCTTGGAGACGAGAGGTAACTTCTTGGTCTTCCTCCATGGAATCTATCCTTCTCAAGTCGTCCTCCATCTCTGCCTCCGTTGATGGCCCAAAGTGGTCATCATCGCTGTTTGCTCTTGGCCCCGTTGTCGGATGAGATACCCGACTCTTCCCCACTGACTCTTGAGAAGACATCTTGCTCTAAATCTGCTGCAGAAACAGCTCAAAACAAAAATAGAGGGTTTCGTCGTGGTACGGTGGTCAAAACCTTCGGGAGATTATATAATGATTTTTTACCGACCAAAAGAAGTATCGTGCAAGAAAACGGAGTCCGGAGTGCACACGAGGTGTCCACGAAGCTGGGGGCGCGCCCAGGGGGTAGGGCGCGCCTTCCACCCTCGTGGATGCCTCATGTCTCCTTCAGACTATTTATTTTCCTAATTTTTTAAATATTCCAAAACGGAGAAAAAATGCTATTTGAGCAGTTTTGGAGTCGGTTTACTTACCGTACCACATACCTATTCCTTTTCGGAGTCTGAAACATTCTGCAAAGTGTTCCTTATGTACTCCTCCGGGGTTACAGTGTCAATAACATTGGTTTCAACATTTATGGGATTACATGCGATATAATGTTTGATTCTTTGACTTTTCACCACCTTCGGATTTGTGCCTTCGGCGTTGTTGATTTTGATGGCACTAGAACGATAGACCTCCTCGATAACATAAGGACCTTCCCATTTAGAGAGAAGTTTTCCTACAAAAAATCTTAAATGAGAGTTGTATAGCAAAACATAATCACCTACATTAAACTCACGCATTTGTATTCTTTTGTCATGCCATCTTTAACTTTTTCTTTAAACAATTTGGCATTCTCATAGGCCTGGGTTCTCCATTCATCAAGTGAGCTAATGTGAAATAGCCTCTTCTCACCGGCAAGTTTGAAATCATAATTGAGCTCTTTAATGGCCCAATATGCCTTATGTTCTAGTTCGAGAGGTAAGTGGCATGCTTTTCCATAAACCATTTTACACGGAGACATACCCATAGGATTTTTATATGCACTTCTATAGGCCCATAATGCATCATCAAGTTTCTTGGACCAATCCTGTCTAGATCTATTAACAGTCTTTTGCAAAATCAATTTAATCTCTCTATTACTCAATTCTACTTGACCACTAGACTGTGGGTGGTACGGAGATGCAATTCTATGATTAACATCATACTTAGCAAGCATTTTACGAAAAGCACCATGAATAAAATGTGAACCACCATCAGTCATAAGTATCTAGGGACTCCAAACCTCGGAAAAATAACTTATGTAAGCATCTTAATAGAAGTGTTGTGATCAGCACTACTAGTTGGAATAGCTTATACCACTTAGTAACGTAATCAACAACAACTAAAATATCTGTATACCCATTAGAGGAAGGAAAAGTTCCAATATAATCAAATCCCCAAGCATCAAATGGTTCAATAACAACTGAATAGTTCATAGGCATTTCTTGACGTCTACTAATATTACCAATTCTTTGACATTCATCACAAGACAAGATAAACTTATGGGCATCTTTGAAAAGAGTAGGCCAATAAAAACTGGATTGCAATACCTTATGTGCAGTTCTATCTCTAGCGTGGTGTCCTTCGTAAGCCTCGGAGTGACACTTGCATAGGATCTGTTCCTGTTCATGCTCAGGTACACAACGTCTAATAACACCATCTAGTACTTCTTTATAAAGGTGTGGGTCATCCCAAAAGTGATGTCTTAAATCATAGAAAAACCTTTTATTTTGCTGGTATGTGAAGCTAGGTGGTATAAATTTAGCAACAATGTAATTGGCATAATCAGCATACCATGGAGCAGTACAAGAAGCATTTATGACAGCTAATTGTTCATCAGGAAAGCTATCATCAATAGGTAGTGGGTCATCAAGAACATTTTCTAACCTAGACAAGTTGTCGGCAACGGGGTTCTCAGCTCCCTTTCTATCAATAATATGCAAATCAAATTCTCTTAGCAAGAGAACGCATCTAATAAGTCTAGGTTTAGCATCTTTCTTTTCCATAAGATATTTAATAACAGCATGATAAGTGTGAATAGTTACTTTGGAATCAACAATATAAGGTCTTATCAGAAGCGAACACAACTGCTCAAAATTCTTTTTCAGTAGTAGCATAATTTCTCTGGGCACTGTCTAGAGTTTTACTAGCATATTGGATAACATTTAATTTCTTATCAACTCTTTGTCATAGAATAGCACCTACAGCATAATCACCAGCATCACACATGATTTCAAAGGGTAAATTCCAATCAGGTGGCTGAACAATAGGTGCAGAAATCAAGGCTTTCTTAAGTATTGCAAATGCTTCTACACAATCATCATCAAAAACAAAAGGAACATCTTTTTGCAAGAGATTAGTGAGAGGCCTAGAAATTTTAGAGAAGTCTTTAATAAACCTCCTATAGAAACCATCATGACCAAGGAAACTTCTTATACCTTTGATATCTTTAGGACACGACATTTTTCAATAGCATCTACTTTGGCTTTATCAACTTCAATACCTCTTTTAGAAATTTTATGCCCCAAGACAATACCTTCATTAACCATAAAGTGGCACTTCTCCCAATTAAAGACAAGATTAGTTTCTTTGCATCTCTACAAAACTCGACCAAGGTTGCTTAAGTAATCATCAAAACAAGTTCCGTAAATGAAGAAATCATCCATGAAAACCTCAACAATCCTTTCACAAAAGTCAGAGAATATAGCAATCATACATCTTTGAAAGGTAGAAGGTGCATTGCATAAACCAAAAGGCATACGTCTATAAGAAAAAGTACCGAAAGGGCAAGTAAAAGTGGTCTTTTCCTGATCCTCTTTTGACACAGGTATCTGAGAGAAACCAGAATAACCATCTAGAAAGCAAAAATGTGTATGTTTGGATAGTATTTCTAGCATTTGATCAATAAAAGGTAAAGGGTAATGATCTTTTCAAGTTGCTTTATTTAATTTGCGGAAATCAATTACCATTCTATATCCTATAACAATTCTTTGTGGGATCAATTCATTCTTATCATTAGGAACAACAGTAATACATCCCTTCTTAGGGACACAATGAACGGGACTTACCCATTGACTATCAGCAATAAGATAAATTATACCTACCTCTAGAAGATTTAGTATATCATTACCACTTCTTTCATCTTAGGATTTAACCATCTTTGGTGATCAACAACTGGTTTAGCAACCTTTTCCAATTTTATTTTGTGTTGGCATAGAATGGGACTAATGCCCTTAAGATCATCAAGAGTATATCCAATAGCGGCACGATGCTTCTTCAGAGTTTTCAATAATTTCTCTTCTTCATGCTCTGAAAGGTTAGCACTAATAATAACAGGATATATCTTCTTTTCATCGAGATAAACATATTTAAGAGTATCAAGTAATTGTTTAAGCTCAAACATGGGATCACCCTTGGGTGGAGGAGGATCTCCAAGGATTTCAACCGACAAGTTGTGTTTCAAAATATGGCCCTGTTTAAAGAATACTTCATCTATTTCTCTTCTTTCATTCATAAACATATCATTTTCATGGTTTAGCAAATATAGTTCTAAAGGATCATTAGGAGGCACGACAATAGAAGCAAGACCAATAATTTCATCTTTACTAGGCAATTCATTATCATGGGGTTGTCTACGAAATTTAGCAAAATTAAAATCATGAGACATATCCCCTAAACCAACAGTGGCAGTATCCTTTTCGCAATCTATCCTAGAATTAACAGTATTCAAGAAGGGTCTACCAAATATAATGGGACGAAAGTCATCTTGTGGGGATGCAAGAACAAGAAAATTAGCAGGATATTTAATTTTCCCACACAAGACTTCAACATCTCTAACAATCCCAATTGGTAAAATAGTATCTCTATTGGCGAGCTTAATAGTAACATCAATATCTTCTATTTTAGCAGGTGCAATATCATGCATAATTTCTTTATAAAAAGTATAAGGTATTGCACTCACACTCGCACCCATATCACATAAGCCATGATAACAATGATCTCCTATTTTAATAGAAACAACATGCCTGCCAACTACAGGTCTATGTTTATTTTTAGTATCGGGTCTAGCAATTCTAGCAGCTTCATCATAGAAATAAATAACCTGCCCATCAATATTATCGACCAAGAGATCTTTAACCATAGCAATACTAGGTTCAACTTTAATTTGCTCAGGGAGTACTCTTATGAACCACAGTTGAAGCTTTAGCATGATCCTTTATTCTAACAGGGAAAGGTGGTTTCACAATATAAGCAGTAGGAACAATATATAGGATCAACATTATAAGTAATAGTCTTTTCTTCAAATTTAATAGGTTCTACTACGTTTACTTAAATGGGAGGATGATATTTAAACCACTTATCCTTAGGGAGATCAACATGAGTAGCAAATGATTCGCAGAAAGAAGCTACTATCTCAGAGTCAAGTCCATATTTAGTGCTAAATTCATGAAAAGCATCGGTATCCATAAAAGATTTAACACAATTGAACTCCTTACCTTCGTCGAGTTCCAATCTTCAGAGTTGTGTTTATTTTTTTTCCAATAAATCCCATCTGAATTCAATAGTCTTCATCATAAAAGAACCAGTACAAGAAGTATCGAGCATGGAGCGATTGTTGAGAGAAATTCGAGCATAAAAAATTTGAATAATAATTTCTCTTGAAAGCTCATGATTGGGGCACGAATATAACATTGACTTAAGCCTCCCCCAAGCTTGAGCGATACTTTCTCCTTCAGGAGGCCAAAAATTATATATATAATTATGATCACGATTTACCAGATGCATAGGATAAAACTTCTGATGAAATTCCAATTTCAATCGGATGTACTTCCATTATCCAATATCATCACATAGCCTAAACCATGTCAATGCCTTTCCCTTCAAAGATAAGGGAAGACCTTCTTCTTGAAAATATCCTCGGGCATACCTGCAAGCTTAAATAATCCACAAACTTCATCCACATAGATTAGGTGCATATCGGGATGTAATGTTCCATCTCCTGTATAGGGATTAGCTAGCAGTTTCTCTATCATACCCGAAGGAATTTCAAAGTAAATATTTTCAGTAGGTTCAGTAGGTTGAGGAGGAACTCTTTGCTCTTCTGGTCGGGGTGAAGGTACCCCTAACAAGCCCCTCAAAGGATTATTTTCCATAGTAACAAGTGACAGTAAATTTCAACACACTATATAAATGTTTCCTTACCAAATTCCACCTACCAAATGCGCTTCACTCCCCTGCAGCGGTGCCACAAAAGAGTCTTGATGACCCACAAGTGTAGGGGATCTATCGTAGTCCTTTCGATAAGTAAGAGTGTCAAACCCATTGAGGAGAAGAAGGAAATGACAAGCGGTTTTCAGTAAGGTATTCTCTGCAAGCACAGAAATTATCGGTAACAGATAGTTTTGTGATAAGGTAATTCATAACTGGTAACAAGTAACAAGAGTAAAAAAGGTGCAGAAAGGTGGCCCAATCCTTTTTATAGCAAAGGGCAAGCCTGGACAAACTCTTATATAAAGCAAAGCGCTCCCGAGGACACATGGGAATTATCGTCAAGCTAGTTTTCATCATGCTCATATGATTCGCGTTCATTACTTTGATAATTTGATATGTGGGTGAACCGGTGCTTGGGTACTGCCCTTCCTTGGACAAGCATCCCACTTATGATTAATCCCTCTCGCAAGCATCTGCAACTACGAAAGAAGAATTAAGGTAAAACTAACCATAGCATGAAACATATTGATCCAAATCAGCCCCTTACGAAGCAACCCATAAACTAGGGTTTAAACTTCTGTCACTCTAGCAACCCATCATCTACTTATTACTTCCCAATGCCTTCCCCTAGGCCCAAACAATGGTGAAGTGTCATGTAGTCGACGTTCACATAACACCACTAGAGGAAAGACAACATACATCTCATAAAAATATCGAACGAATACTAAATTGAAATGATTACTTATAACAAGACTTCTCCCATGTCGTCAGGAACAAACGTAACTACTCACAAATCATATTCATGTTCATAATCAGAGGGGTATTAATATGCATAAAGCATCGGAACATATGATCTTCCACCGAATAAACTAACTAGCATCAACTACAAGGAGTAATCAACACTACTAGCAACCCACAGGTACCAATCTGAGGTTTTGAGACAAAGATCGGATTCAAGAGATGAACTAGGGTTTGAGAGGAGATGGTGCTGGTGAAGATGTTGATGGAGATTGACCCCCTCTCAATGAGAGGATCGATGTTGATGATGATGGCGACGTTTTTCCCCTCCCGAAGGGATGTTTCCCCCGTAGAATAGCTCCTCCGGAGCCCTAGATTGGTTCCACCCAGGTTCCGCCTCGAGACAGCGGCGCTTCGTCCCGAAAGCTTCCTTATGATTTTTTTCTATGGCAAAAGACACCATATAACAGAAGATGGGCATCGGGGGCCTGCCAAGTGGCCCACAAGGCAGGGGGCGCACCCAGGGGGTAGGACGCGGCCTCCACCCTCGTGGCTGCTGGGTGGCCTTCCTCTGGTGCTTTCTTCGCCCAATATTTTTAATATATTCCAAAACTGACTTTCATGGAGTTTCAGGACTTTTGGAGTTGTGCAGAATAAGACTTCCTCTGGTCCTTTTTCAGCCCAAAATTCCAGCTGCCGGCATTCTCCCTCTTCGTGTAAACCTTATAAAATAATAGAGAAAAGGCATAAGTATTGTGACATAATGTGTAGTAACAGCCCATAATGCAATAAATATAGATATAAAAGCATGATGCAAAATGAACGTATCACCCACCACCCTCTGCTCCCTTACCGCCGCCGGCAACAGTCACCGGGCAAAGTCCGCGCGGATCGGCGGTGGCGGGGCCCTTTTTCCTCCTCACGTATGAAGGTGGCGACGCGGCTGGTCGGCGAGGCGGCGTACGGAGGCGCGGGTGCGCGTAGGCGTGGGCGCGCAGGGCGTGGATCTGGCGTACGGCGCACGATCCGATAGTGGGCTGCGAAGGTGGATCTCCTCTGCTCTGGTGCTGGGCTATTGAGCTGCGTGGGCGGCAAGGTGAGGCTGGTGGTAATGCACTGAGCTGCGGGCTAGGCACGCGTGGGACGTGGGCGCGCTGCACCGGGCGAGCCCAAGCTAGATCTAGAGAGTGCCTCCCGCTGGGCGGACTCATGGTCAGCGCCGTGGCGAAGGAGAGGGGTCAGGCGGGAGGGAGCTTTTCGGCGGCGCATGGGCTCTTCATGCGCGTCGCCTGCCGTTGGCTCGATTGGCTCCAGAGGGCGGTGTGCGGCAGATCTGGCCCCCGCGTCCTGTTCTGCGAGGTGGCTACGATGACCGTCGGGCGCAAGGGGCTGTTGGTTATCCGGCACGGACCAGCGGCAGTGATGGTAACTTGGGCCCCAGTGTCCAGATCTGGTGGTTGCGGCAGACATTGGGCGCGTGGGGCCGGTGGCTGTCGGGCGTGTGTCTGCGGTGGTAGCCTGGCTCGGGTTGGTAGTTGGAGGTACAACGCGGGGTGAAGACCTTGCTGCCAGTCTTTGGTCCGGGGCAGGCGACGACAACGCCTACGGGCACCGCTTTCTTCTTGAAGGCGTCGCTGAGGCATTCCTGCTCGCTCCACCACGCAAGGTTGCTCGAAGGAAACCCTTGATCCCTGGGATTGGACGATGAAGGCGATGTGTGTCGCGCCTCTTGGGGCATCGTTTCAGGAGCTCCTTACCGGCCAGGGGGACCAGAGATAGATGGAGGATGTTGTTCGTGCTGCTTGGTCGTGTCCGGCAATGAGGGAGGTTTGGCTTCTGTGGCAACGATGAAGGTGGTGAGCAATGTCGGAGACGTGGCTTCGGTCATGGTAGTCGACTCTTCTCCGGCGTGTCCGTGAGATTACCTCAGCTGCTTGTTCCTGTGAAGTCAAAGCTGCGGTGCGGGGCACCGGTAGCGTACGATGACGAGCGACATGTGGTCCGTTCGGCGATCTCCTGTGACGCCAACCTTGCTTTGTTCTCTGTAGTTTCTTCGTCGGTGTCGAAGCTGCGTTGTCTTGCTATGGGCGGATGGCGTTCCGTCTTGTAAGTGTAGTGTTGTTCTGCAGCCAATAGGGCTGCCTTTTCCTTTTCCCTTTGATCTTCGGATCCTCCTCATGTTGTTTTTTCTGCTGCTTTCTACTAAATCTAATTGAAGCCAGCAATTTGCTAGATCTTTCAAAAACATGTACGTGTCTCGATTCAAATTTCAAAATGATTCGGTATCCTCCATCCTTGGAGGGAAGAACAAGTTTTCATTTTATTCATCTCACTACTTTACCGAAGGATATATGGGCGCGCGACGATCGAAGAGCCATGACCTTTTGGGTAAGAACGCACGCGTTCACGTGCATGACTGGCCCGGAGTAACAGTATACTACTAATATAGTAATGGCACGGTACAGTGTGCACCACGTTCCTGGTCCTGCAAGGGTGCAAGTAGCACGTAGCTTTGCATGCGTCCTCCGAGGGATAAGACGCCACCTTTGTCGATCCCCAACAAACCACACCTCTAAAGCTTAGCTAATGACTCAGCTTGGATCCAGCTTGGATCGATGCCGGAGCCATGATCCGTAAATCATGCCGCTGCCAAGTTAACAAGTCCCTACTCGCTACTACTCCATGCATTGAATCCATCGAGCGATGTACCTTTTGCCTTACACATATAGCATAGCATGCGTCTCGTTGGCATATGCAGCGCTGTCAGGCGCAAATGCATATAGAAACCGAGAAAGTGACACGGGCTGAGGCACCAATCGCGCGCCACCTTGGTCCATGCGACCTGCACATGCACCTTGTCGTTCCACTTTGGTAACGAAGCTCCCTCTCTCTTCAACTAGTCCATCCTGTGGATCACACACACACACACATCGAGCTAGGTAGGAGGTAGCTGGCCGTTCGGCTTATAAATAACGAGGGCTAGCGGGTATCTTGTGCAAGCCACACGACCTTCATATATACGAAGGTGCAACAGCCACAGTGCTAGCAGCTAGCAATGGCGTCTAGAGCAGCAGCGGCCGCCGTGGTCGTCCTGGCCTTGGTGTGTGCCGCGCAGCCGTCCCTCTCGGCGGCCACTGCCGCCGGGGGTCTGTCCCCTGACTTCCACGCGACGACGTGCCCGTCCCTGCAGCAAATCGTGGCGTTCCACGTGGGGGAGGCCTTCAAGAACGACTCCGGCGTGGCGCCGGCCCTCATCCGCATCCTCTTCCACGACTGCTTCCCGCAGGTATATATTTACTTCGTGTGAAATTAGTTGCCGCTCAAACAGATATGTTTAATACTGACTTATACGGGTGGTGGAAGTGTATATCAAAATGCATGACATATTTTACCCTAATAATAATGTTACAGGGCTGCGACGCGTCGGTGCTCATCGAGGGCCCCGGCACCGAGCAGGACGAGATCCCCAACAAGACGCTCCGCAGAGTGGCGCTGGACCTCATCGACCGCATCCGTATGCGCGTGCACAGCGCCTGTAGCCGCACGGTCTCGTGCGCCGACATCACCGTGCTCGCCACCCGCGAGTCGCTCGTCCTGGCCGGCGGGCCCCGCTTCGACGTCGCCCTCGGCCGGCGCGACTCCTTCTTCCCGGCGTCCAAGGACCAGGTCGGCCTGCTGCCGGCGCCCTTCCACCCGGTGGACACCCTCATCAAGTCCTTCGGCGACCGCGGCCTGAACGTGGCGGACCTGGTGTCCCTCTCCGGCGCGCACACCTTCGGGGTCGCCCACTGCGGGGCCTTCAGGGACCGGTTCAAGCCGGTGTTCGACACGAGCCCAGCCATCGACCCCAAGTTCGCCACGGAGCTGCGGAACAAGTGCGCCAAGGACATCCCCGAAGGCACCCTGAAGCAGAACCTCGACGTGCGCACGCCGAACATCTTCGACAACAAGTACTACTTCGACCTGATCGCGAGACAGGGCCTGTTCAAGTCGGACCAGGGCCTCTTCGACCACCCCACCACCAAGCGCATGTCCATTCGCTTCTCACTCAACCAGGACGCCTTCTTCGAGCAGTTCGCCAAGTCCATGGCCAAGATGGTCAACATGGACCTGCTCACGGGCGACAAGGGCGAGATCCGGGCCAGATGCGCCGTCCGCGGCACTCCCCCACGCATCGAGGCCGCCGCCGCCGGCAACGACGAGGGGATCGCCGCCGACATGTAAGAGTTGTTCCATGTAATTTAGAGTTCGTGAGTGAACTATGTGACACACGCACGGTGGTCAAGTACGTAGATGTGTTTGTGTGAGTGTGATGTGCTATCTAGTCAATAAGATGAGTGGTCAATCCGTATGCTTCCTAGCATAGGATCGATCGAGGTAGGTTCTTTTTGGACACCGGTTTAAGATCTTCAGCAACATCGTAGTCTCTTTTAGATTTCCAACATCACTAAGCTGCAAGGTCAGAAATTTTGCCATGTCACTGCCAGAACACTGTATGCTATTGCTACCATGTCACTGGCAGTGTTCTGTGTTCACTGTGCGATGGTCAACATATATCATAAGCCAAATAATGGAACGAAAACTTTTGCCATTTAAAGTATAAGCACAACATAGAGAAAATATCAGCCGACTACGGTGGAGAGGAAGTACATTATCATAGGCTACTTAACAACCAGTAGTCGAAATCCATGGCCGGTTGCTTAATTTTAGAGCCTTCAAATTCATGTCAAGCCACACTGTACAGCTAAGACTAGTCACAATGGGTAGTAATTTAGACTACTAATATGCATATGTTACTAATTTATGTTACTACCTCTATAGTGGGGAGTAATATATGTGTGGTGTCATGCAACACTTTATTTATTAGGTTGTAGACTCATCTTGTCTTGGTGTGTATGATGTTACAGTAACTAGCTATGTTACTACATGTCCCTCTTTTCTCATTAATTACTCGCCACATCATCTGTTTTGCCTAGAGATGTGTGATGTTACCATGTATGTTACTCCCACTCTGGGTAGTCTAAAACGGTTTTTTATTGAGCAGTGCTTTGGTACACATACACCCCTAGGAAACTTTGAAACGGGCATTCTTGTGCATCCACATGAATCATTAGATTAATTAACAGAAAAGCTAGCTCGGTGACTTTCGCTGGGAAAGGGGTGGCAAATGAACCCCTTTCGCTAGCAATCTTAGTTTTGAGACCAGAACAAACAGTGGCAGATTTGAACGAAGAATTTCCTTCTCTGACAGAAACTGCCATATCGCTCTGAAAAAAGTGCCACCCATCACAACTAAAAATGCAAGCAAAATCGTTCGCAAAATGCCACGCCCCTCCTTGCAAACATCTCCTGTTAAGGGGTTCTTAATTATCCTCAAATTTGTTTGGTAATTAATTAGTTATGCCGGCACCAGCCCGCACACACGCGAGACGTGACCTATTCCTGGCCTTGGCGGTGCTCCACCGGCACTCTAATCATTCCACCGATCACTTTCCTCTTCCTTATTACTACGGGTGAGTACCTTCCTGAGCCATCTCATGGTACATCAAATGGCCTATCTACACGAAGAGCCGCAGGAGATTTATGCATCAAGAAGAATGCGGCAGGCGTCTTAAGAATTTACTAGGAAAGAGACCGGCTAGGAAACAAGAAATGATTCTGTTGCGATGGGGCTTGCAGGGCGGAGTTCTTGGAGACAACACCTATTGTATGACTGGGTGATTCATCCTACCTTGACATCGCAAACATGTTTACATGTTACCCATAGGCCTCCACACAACTGCTCTCCAGTACCAATGGTCCTATATTGCCTTAAAACACCATTTTGATTTTTTTTACGGGATTTTCTCGTTGCCATCTGTGAGGCGGAACAAAACGGATCACTTTTCATCTTCGGTAGGTTGATCTGTTGGAACTCTATCCCTCTGGGTGGAAGAATTTGAAGCCATTGTCATCACCGACACTTTGGTAGTCATTGAGATCATCATCTCCATCACCATTTACATCAGCACTATCTCCATCATCACCTTCATCTCCCTCTACTTTTTAGTCTATGAACTATTACCTTGGATTTATTGTTGAGATTACTCTCTGGTGTTGATTACTGCTTATAGTTGATGCTTAGAGGTTCAATTGATGAAAGATTCTTATGTTCAAATTGTTTATTATATCAATACCCCCATTGATCATGATTCATGTGATGTCTTGTGAGTAGTCCATTACATTCTTGAGGAATGGGCGAAACCTTGTTGCTAGTAATCATGTGAAATTGAATAAAGTTCAACGTTTGATATTTTGTTTTGGTGCGATTCTTTAGTGGTGATGAGCGAATGTCGACCGCGTATCACTTCACCTTGATGGGCGTAGAGGAGAGCATTCCATGGTTAGTTTTTCTATGATGGATGGTTGGTGTGACAGAAATTTTCATACCCTAAGTTCATGAACTATTGCAGAAGGGCTTGAACTTGTAACCCTTGAATTTAATGTTGTAGTTAGATGTTATCTTAATTACTCTTGTATAGTTACGGATACTTGCGTTAAGAGTTAAATCTTAAGTATGTATCTTGTTCATGTAAGAATAGTTCATTACCATTGGTTCCACCACACAACAATTGTCAAAGCTATGAAAGTTAAACTCAATGGAACTTCATGAAAACAACTTGCTGAAATTCTCGTGTGTCCTTGAGAGCGATCTGACCCTTATAAGTGTCAGCTTGTCCTTAGCACAATTAAGAATTGAGCCATTTGTTGCACCATTGATCTTTTGTTATGTATGTTCTTGCAATTGTTCTTATGATCAAATAGACCATCAAACACTCTTTGCAGCTTTTAAAGTGACTCATTGTTGATTTATATTGACCAATTGTCCAAATCCTTCTGATTCTCATTGGGTTCTATACTCTTACTTATTGAAAAGAGCTACAGTAGATCCCCTACACTCGCGGGTTCTAGCACCAGCGTGGAAGAGGGGGAAGGGCCCGCCATCTTCTTCTTCTTCTTCCTTGGCCTTCTCCCTGGAAGGAGGGATGTATCCCCCTATGGTTTTTGGTGGCCATAGTGGAGAGGAAGAGAGCTTCCCTCAAGATTGGGTCTCAGTTTCGAGGGGGTCTTTTTCTAGATGCAGAAATCTAACTTGCTTGCCATTTTAGGATTTTCTTGGAGATCCGTAACTACGAAAAACTCAAAAAAAATGACGGATCCAAAAAAATGCGTGCAAGCTTGATAACTCACAAGTGTAGGGGATCGCAACAGCTTTCGAGGGTAAAGTATTCAACCCAAATTTATTGATTCGACACAAGGGGAGACAAAGAATATTCTTGAGTATTAGAAGTTGAGTTGTCAATTCAACCACACCTGGATAACTTAGTATCTGCAGCAAAGTATTTAGTAGCAAAGTAATATGGTAATAAAGGTAACGGTATCAAAAGTAATGTTTTTGGGTTTTGTAGTGATTGTAACAGTAGCAACGGAAAAGTAAATAAGCGAAGCATGATACGTCTCCAACGTATCTACTTTTCCAAACACTTTTGCTCTTGTTTTGGACTCTAACTTGCATGATTTGAACGAAACTAACCCGGACTGACGCTGTTTTCAGCAGAACTACCATGATGTTGTTTTATGTGTAGAAAAGAAAAGTTCTCAGAATATCCTGAAAATCCACGGAGGCACTTTTTGGAATTAATAAGAATTGCTGGGCAAAAGAAATACACCATGGGGCCCAGGGCCTGTCCACGAGACGGGGGGCGCCCCCCCTGTAGGGCGCGCCCCCTATCTCGTGGGCCCCCTGGACCTCCACCGACCTCAACTCCAACTCCATATATTCTGTCTCGGGGAGAAAAAAATCAGAGAGAAAGTTTCATCGCGTTTTACGACACGGAGCCGCCGCCAAGCCCTAATCTCTCTCGGGAGGGCTGATCTAGAGTCCGTTCAGGGCTCCGGAGAGGGGGATTCATCGTCGTCATCATCATTAACCATCCTCCATCACCAATTTCATGATGCTCACCGCCGTGCATGAGTAATTCCATCGTAGGCTTGCTGGACGGTGATGGGTTGGATGAGATTTACCATGTAATCAAGTTAGTTTTGTTAGGGTTTGATCCCTAGTATCCACTATGTTCTGAGATTGATGTTGCTATGACTTTGCTATGCTTAATGCTTGTCACTAGGGCCTGAGTGCCATGATTTCAGATCTGAACCTATTATGTTTTCATGAATATATGTGTGTTCTTGATCCTATCTTGCAAGTCTATAGTCACCTATTATGTGTTATGATCCGACAACCCCGAAGTGACAATAATCGGGATACTTCTCGGTGATGACCGTAGTTTGAGGAGTTCATGTATTCACTATGTGCTAATGCTTTGTTCCGGTTCTCTATTAAAAGGAGGCCTTAATATCCCTTAGTTTCCACTAGGACCCCGCTGCCACGGGAGGGTAGGGCAAAAGATGTCACGCAAGTTCTTTTCCATAAGCACGTATGACTATTTACGGAATACATGCCTACATTACATTGATGAATTGGAGCTAGTTCTGTGTCACCCTATGTTATAGCTATTACATGAGGAATCGCATCAGGCATAATTATCCATCACTGATCCATTGCCTACGAGATTTTCATATATTGTTCTTCACTTATTTACTTTTCCATTGCTACTGTTACAATTACTACAAAAAACCCAAAAACATCTATCTTTACTTTTGCTACTGTTACCATTATTATCATACTACTTTGCTACTAAATACTTTGCTGCAGATATTAAGTTATCCAGGTGTGGTTGAATTGACAACTCAACTGCTAATACTCAAGAATATTCTTTGGCTCCCCTTGTATCGAATCAATAAATTTGGGTTGTACTTCACCCTCGAAAGCTGTTGTGATCCCCTACACTTGTGGGTTATCAAGACTAATTTCTGGCGCCGTTGCCGGGGAGCATAGCTCTATTCTCTGAGTCACTTGGGACTTATATCTGTTAATCACTATGAAGAACTTGAAAGACGCTAAAACCAAGATTTTGCCCTCAACTACGAGGGGAGGTAAGGAACTGCCATCTAGCTCTGCACTAGATTCTCCTTCCATTATTAGTAGGATTGCGACACCTAAACCTGCTACTGCTATGAATTCTGATATGTCGCATGTTATTGATGATGCCACTTCTGCTATGCATGATGAAACTACTTCCGTGCGTGATACTACATTGCCATTAGGTGAATTTCTTGATGAGCAACTTGCTAGAGTTAGGGGGAATGAAAATATTGAACATGCTATTATTGATGATAGTGATGATGAAGGTTCTCCCAATGATTATGTATTGCCTGTTGTTCCTAAGGGTTATGTTATGAATGAAGAAAATGCTAGGGAAATATTTGCTTGCAATGATAGATATGATCTTAAGAAATTATTAGCTAAGTGGAAGCAGCAGTCTCTTAATGCTAGAATGAAACCCGACCCTACTTTTGCTACTTCACCTATCTGTGTGACTGATAAGGATTATGAATTCTCTGTTGATCCTGAAATTATTACTTTAGTTGAATCTGATCCTTTTTATGGCCTTGAATCTGAAATTGTTGTGGCACATCTTACCAAGTTGAATGATATAGCTACCCTGTTTACTAATGATGAGAAGTCTCGCTATTTTTATACCCTTAAGATATTTCCGTTCTCATTAAAGGGTGATGCTAAGACTTGGTATAATTCTCTTGCTCCTGGTTGTGTGTGTAGTCCCCAGGATATGATTTATTACTTCTCTACTAAATATTTCCCTGCTCATAAGAAACAAGTTTCCTTGCGGGAAATATATAATTTTGTGCAAATCAAAGAAGAGAGTCTCCCACAAGCTTGGGGGGAGGCTCCTCCGGTTACTTAATGCTTTGCCTGATCATCCTCTTAAGAAAAATGAAATACTTGATATCTTTTATAATGGACTAACAGATGCTTCCAAGGACTACTTGGATAGTTGTGATGGTTGTGTTTTTAGGGAAAGAACAGTCGTCGAAGCTGAAGTATTATTGAATAATATGTTGACTAATGAAAATAATTGGACTCTTCCTAAGCCAATTCCTGAACCAATTGAGCCAATTCCTGAGCCTGTTCCTAAACCCACTCCGAAGAAGAGAGGTGTTTTATTTCTCAGTCCTGACGGTATGCAAGAGGCAAAGAAATCAATGAAAGAAGAAGGTATTAAAGCTGAAGATGTTAAGGATTTACCACCTATTGAAGAAATACATGGTCTTAATATACCACCTGTTGAAGAACCATATTGTCTTGATAACCTGACACAGGTAGTAAAGGTAAATTCCCTCTATAGATATGATAAAGTTGAAATCCCCTCTACTAAATTTCATAGCCCATGCTTAGATGAATTTGATGACTTTATGGCTAGACAAGAAACTTTTAATGCTTATGTTGGTAGAAAGTTAAAGAATAATGCTTTCGAGATAGGACGTGTAAGTGATAATCTGGCTAGAGTTAAAGATGAACTTCACCTCGTTAGCAAATATGCTTCTATGGTTGCTACTCAAGCTAAGCAAGTGGTCAAAGCTCAAAATGATTTGCTTGAGGAATTAAATAATAAAAATGACTTTGCTATTAGAGTGGCTACTAGAACTGGTAGAATGACTCAAGAACCTTTGTATCCTGAAGGCCACCCTAAGAGAATCGAGCAAGATTCTCAAAGAAATAATTTAGAGGCACCTAGTTCTTCTCAAAATAAGAAAAATAAAAATGATAGGACTTTGCATGTTTCTAGTGAACCCACTGTAGACACACCTGAGAATCCCAATGATATTTCTATTTCTGATGCTGAAACTCAATCAGGTGATGAACCCTAGTGGTAATATTAATGATAATGTCCATGTTGATGCTCAACCTAGCAAAAACAATGATGTAGAGATTGAACCTGCTGTTGATCTTGATAACCCATAATCAAAGAATCAACGTTATGATAAGAGAGATTTTGTTGCTAGGAAGCACAGTAAAGAAAGAGAACCATGGGTTCAGAAACCCATGCCCTTTCCTCCTAAACCATCCAAGTCAAAGGATGATGAGGATTTTGAGCACTTTGCTGAAATGATTAGACCTATTTTCTTACGTATGCATTTAACTGATATGCTCAAAGTAAATCCTTATGCTAAGTATATGAAGGATATCATTACAAACAAAAGAAAGATACCGGAAGCTGAAATTTCCACCATGCTTGCTAATTACACTTTTAAGGGTGGAATACCAAAGAAACTTGGAGATCCGGGGGTACCAACTATACCATGCTCTATTAAAAGAAATTACGTTAGAACTGCTTTATGTGATCTTGGAGCCGGTGTTAGTGTTATGCCTCTCTCTTTATATCATAGACTTGAATTGAATAAGTTGACACATACTGAAATATCTTTGCAAATCACTGATAAATCAACTGCTATACCTGTCGGTATTTGTGGGGATGTGCCTGTTGTGGTTGCAAATGTCACTATCTTAACGGACTTTGTTATTCTTGATATTCCCGAGGACGATAGTATGTATATTATCCTTGGTAGACCTTTTCTTAATACTACAGGGGCTATTATTGATTGCAACAAAGGCAATGTCACTTTTCATGTTAATGGTAATGAGCATACGGTACACTTTCCGAGGAAACAATCTCAAATTCATAGCATCAATTCTATTGAAAAAGTTCCAACTATTATTTTTGGAGGTTTTGAATTTCCTCTCCCTGCTGTCAAGAAAAAGTATGATATTCTTATTGTTGGGGATTTTCATATCCCCGTTGAGGTAACTTAGTGTCATTCGAAATTTCGCCAGTTCCGTGCTATTCGGAATGAGTTTGTTAACAAGACTTGATCAACCTTGTTAGTGGATTCATTTTGACGATCACGAGATGGATTAAACTAGAAGGCACAACCTTCTGTACCCTCTTTTTACTTTCTGTTATTTAGATTAAATAAAGCAAAAATAGTAGTATCCTTCTGTTTTCTGAATTATCCGTGCATTAAAAAATAGTCCGAAAATAAAAGTGCTCCAAATGCCCTGCAAATTTAGTATGATTTTTTCTGGAATATTTGAGGATTTTAGGCACAGAAATCACTGCAGGAGGGTCAAGCACTAGGCCACGAGAGTGGAGGCCCCCCCCCTATAGGGTGCGCCCCCTGTCTCGTGGGCCCCTGGTGGGCCCCCTCCACTTATGACAGCACCCACACAGTTCATCTTCCACCCAAAAAAATCCCCATCCAGCTCAAGCACGAGTTCTAGCTCGTTTTGCTGCGATTTTCGATCTCCTTGCTCAAAGCTCCATTCACAAAACTGCTTTGGGAGATTGTTGCTTGGTATGTGACTCCTCCATTGGTCCAAATAGTTTTTGTTCTAGTGCTTTATTCATTGCAAATTTTTGCTGCATAGGTGACCATGTTCTTGAGCTTGCATGTTAAATTTTTGAGGTCCCAAGCAATTCCAATGCATGATATAGGCTCTAGGCACTTGTAGGAGTAGTTTCTACCAATCTTGTTCAGTTTCATTCACTTTTATTTTGAAGTTACTAAAATTTCAGAAATTTTAAGAAAATGTTAAGGAAGTTTTTGAGGGGCTCTTCTAGCCAAAGCTCTCGGGAAAAACAAGCCAAAGAGAAGGAAAAAGCCAAGTATAATCTTCCTCGCTTAGCGGAAGTACGGTCGTGTGAATGGCCATGCGAGGATTTCTTGAAAGAAGCTGGAATTCATGAAGACTTTTATGCTTTAATCGAGACTGCAGGCCTCACCGGTTTCATCAACGACCGGATCGATCAGTATCTCTTACTCACAAATACTTTCATGCAAAACTTTTATTATTATCCTAAGAAGGCACCGCCTGCAGTATCATTTCATTTATATGATGAATTCAGAGAAATATCTTTATGTAATTTTTGCGTGGTATGTAGGATACCTTATGAGGGAGAATTAGAGGAACCCCATCGTAAAGATGTGGATGGCTTTGTTAGTACTATCGCTGTAGAGGAGCCAAAGAAGGGCTTTGAGGCAAAAGTCTCTAGCATACACTTTCCTGTTTTACGCTACTTTGCCATATTTGCTAGTAGATGCTTGATTGGTCGTGGAAATAGTGGAAACTTGAGCGTTCCTGATATTATCATTCTTCAACATGCCTTGCTTGGAGACAATACTTTTAGTATGGGTGTCGTCGTTGCTAAATGGCTAGCCCTGAATCGTACAAAAGGCCCCATATTTGGAGGTATCTATGTTGCACGTCTTGCTAGACATGTTCAGATACCCATTAGGCACCCTGAGGAAGAGGAGACAACATTGCCTTCTCACATTTTAGATTACAAGAGCATGGTAGCACACAAGTTTATTGTTGACAACAAAGATAGGATGCTCTTGTATAAACTTAGATTCAATAAGAAACACTTTGAGATTATTATTTTGCCTGCACCTCTGTTGTTTGATTTGCTTGCAGAAAATTTTCTCATCACACCGGAAGCGGTGAACAACCATCGAGCCCAAGCTTTTACTCCAGAACCTGAACCTGAGCCGGAACCTGAACTGGACCCTTATCGTGCATCAGCTGTCCAGCGGGACCCGGAGATGACCAACCAGTGGTATCCTGATTACACCTCCCAGTACACTGGGGAGAGTAGCGGCGGTCCTTGGTTCTAGACCAACTTAGGCCAAAAGCCTAAGCTTGGGGGAGTACGTATTTCTCACCGACTTTACATTCATGTTCACACTATACTAGTTGTCGGTGCTCATACTCTTTCATTGTATTATCCATACTAGTTTAAATTCCTTTTTCTAGCTTTCTTCTTGTGTGTTTGATAAATCTTAAGAAGAAAAACCACAAAAAATTAGTTAGTTTAATTTCCATCCTTGTAGTAGAATTAAATGAAAACCCAAAAAGATTTCTAGTTCATCTTCTTTCTTGTTGGGAGCTTTCCCGTGTAAATAGTTTTATTTTATTTTCTTTCCTTTGGGGGCCGAGAAGACCATATTGAAAATGTTTAGTGGCTCTCGTATGCATGATTGTTTATTTAACTTAGAGCCCATATTATCTTGTCTTCTCTTTTGAGTTGAATGCTTGCAGATTCTAGCTTAGTCTAATGCACGTGCACTCTTATTATTATACACATCGTTCGGTTGTGCAAGTGAAAGGTAATAATGATGATATATGATGGACTTATTGGGATGAGAAAAGCTGGTATGAACTCGACCTCTCTTGTTTGTGTAAATATGATGAGTTCATCGTTTCTGAGTCAGCTATTATGAAGTAAACATATTTGCAATGACATTTAGAGATTATAGTTACTTGTGTCATGCTTGATTAGCTATAAGTTATAATGGTTTACCTTGCGTGCCAACATGCTATTAGAATCATTATGATGTGGTATGACGGGATGGTATCCTCCTTTAAATGAATTGAGTGACTCGACTTGGCACATGTTCACACATGTAGTTGAAACAAATCAACATAGCCTTCACGATATTTATGTTCATGGTAGATTATATCCTACCCATGCTTGTACTCGGTGTAAATGAATTTTAATGCATGTTCATGACTGTTGTCGCTCTCTCAGTTGGTCGCTTCCCAGTCTTTTGCTAGCCTTCACCTGTACTAAGCGAGAATACTGCTTGTGCATCCAAACTCCTTAAACCCCAAAGTTATTCCATATGAGTCCACTATATCTTCCTATATGCGGTATTTACCTGCCGTTCCAAGTAAATTTGTATGTGCCAAACTCCAAACCTTCAAATGAAATTCGGTTTGTATGCTCGAGCAGCTCATGTTACAACTAGGGCTGCCTATATCTTCCATGCTAGGTGGGTTATTCTCACGAGGAGTGGACTCCGCTCCTCACTCACGAGAAAGGGCCGGTAACCGGGATGCCCAGTCCCATGATCCAAAAAGATCAAAGCAAATCAAAATAATTAAACAAAATTCCCCCAGGGCTGTAGTTAGTTGGAGGCACTCGTTGTTTCGAGCAAGCCATGGATTGATTCTTGTTGGTGGTTGGGGGTGTATAAACCTTTACCATTCTGTTTGGGAACTGCCTATAATGCATGTAGTATGGAAGATACAGCCATCTCATAGTTGTTGCGTTGACAGTGAAAGTATGCCACTCAAAATGTTATTCAATCTCTATTTTAAAATCGAGCTCTGGCACCTCTACAAATCCATGCTTCCCTCTATGAAGGGCCTATCTATTTACTTTTATGTTGAGTCATCACCCTTCTTATTAAAAGGCACCCGCTGGAGAGCACACTGTCATTTGCATTCATTACTATTGGTTTATATTGGGTATGACTTGACTGGATCTCTTTTACCATGAATTACAATGTTTAGTCAGTCCTTGATCTTTAAAGGTGCTCTGCATTTATGTTTTGCGGTCTCAGAAAGGGCTAGCGAGATACCATTTTGTTATATCATTTTATAATTATTTTGAGAAAGTGTTGTCATCCGAGTTTTATTATTATGGCTCGCTAGCTGATTATGCTATTGATATTAGTAATTGTGAGACGTAGGTGTTATTGTTAGTATGGTTAGTTCATAATATTTGCTGAAACTTGAATGCTGGCTTTTCATGTTTACAACAACAAGAGCAAACAAAGTTTGTAAAAGTTTTTCTTTATCACTTTCAGTTTATCAACTGAATTGCTTGAGGACAAGTAAAGGTTTAAGCTTGGGGGAGTTGATACGTCTCCAATGCATCTACTTTTCCAAACACTTTTGCCCTTGTTTTGGACTCTAACTTGCATGATTTGAACGAAACTAACCCGGACTGACACTGTTTTCAGCAGAACTGCCATGATGTCGTTTTATGTGTAGAAAAGAAAAGTTCTCGGAATGTCCTGAAAATCCTCGGAGGCACTTTTTGGAATTAATAAGAATTTCTGGGCGAAAGAAATACACCAGGGGGGCGAGGGCCTGTCCACGAGATAGGGCCCCCCTGTAGGGTGCACCCCCTATCTCGTGGGCCTCCTGGACCTCCATCGACCTCAACTCCAACTCCATATATTCCGTCTCGGGGAGAAAAAAATCAGAGAGAAAGTTTCATCGCGTTTTACGACACGGAGCCGCCGCCAAGCCCTAATCTCTCTCGGGAGGGCTGATCTGGAGTCCGTTCGGGGCTCCGAAGAGGGGGATTCATCGCTGTTGTCATCATCAACCATCCTCCATCACCAATTTCATGATGCTCACCGCCGTGCGTGAGTAATTCCATCGTAGGCTTGCTGGACGGTGATGGGTTGGATGAGATTTACCATGTAATCAAGTTAGTTTTGTTAGGGTTTGATCCCTAGTATCCACTATGTTCTGAGATTGATGTTGCTATGACTTTGCTATGCTTAATTCTTGTCACTAGGGCCCGAGTGCCATGATTTCATGTCTGAACCTATTATGTTTTCATGAATATATGTGTGTTCTTGATCCTATCTTGCAAGTCTATAGTCACCTATTATGTGTTATGATCCGACAACCCCGAAGTGACAATAATCGGGATACTTCTCGGTGATGACCGTAGTTTGAGGAGTTCATGTATTCACTATGTGTTAATGCTGTGTTTCGGTTCTCTATTAAAAGGAGGCCTTAATATCCCTTAGTTTCCACTAGGACCCCGCTGTCACGGGAGGGTAGGACAAAAGATGTCATGCAAGTTCTTTTCCATAAGCACGTATGACTATTTACGGAATACATGCCTACATTACATTGATGAATTGGAGCTAGTTCTGTGTCACCCTATGTTATAGCTATTACATGAGGAATCGCATCCGGCATAGTTATCCATCACTGATCCATTGCCTACGAGCTTTTCATATATTGTTCTTCGCTTATTTACTTTTCTGTTGCTACAGTTACAATTACTACAAATACCCAAAAACGTCTATCTTTACTTTTGCTACTGTTACCATTATTATCATACTACTTTGCTACTAAATACTTTGTTGTAGATATTAAGTTATCCAGGTGTGGTTGAATTGACAACTCAACTGCTAATACTCAAGAATATTCTTTGGCTCCCCTTGTGTCGAGTCAATAGATTTGGGTTCTACTTCACCCTCGAAAGCTGTTGCGATCCCCTACACTTGTGGGTTATCAAAGCACAATATGTGAAAAGCTCTTAGGCAATGGATCAGTGATGGATAATTATGTCGGATGCGATTCCTCATGTAATAGCTATAACATAGGGTGACACAGCACTAGCTCAAGTTCATCAATGTAATGTAGGCATGTATTCCGTAAATAGTCATATGTGCTTACGGAAAAGAACTTGCATGACATCTTTTGTCCTACCCTCTCGTGGCAGCGGGGTCCTAGAGGAAACTAAGGGATATTAAGGCCTCCTTTTAATAGAGAACCGGACCGAAGCATTAACACATAGTGAATACATGAACTCCTCAAACTACGCTCATCACCGAGAAGTATCCCGATTATTGTCACTTCGGGGTTGTCGGATCATAACACATAATAGGTGACTATAGACTTGCAAGATAGGATCAAGAACACACATATATTCATGAAAACATAATAGGTTCAGATCTGAAATCATGGCACTCGGGCCCTAGTGACAAGCATTAAGCATAGCAAAGTCATAGCAACATCAATCTCAGAACATAGTGGACACTAGGGATCAAACCCTAACAAAACTTACTTGATTACATGGTAAATCTCATCAAACCCATCACCGTCCAGCAAGCCTACGATGGAATTACTCACGCACGGCGGTGAGCATCATGAAATTGGTGATGGAGGATGGTTGATGATGACGACGGCGACGAATCCCCCTCTCCGGAGCCCCGGACGGACTCCTGATCAGCCCTCCCGAGAGATATTAGGGCTTGGCGGCGGCTCCATATCGTAAAACGCGATGAAACTTTCTCTCTGATTTTTTTCTCCGTGAAACGGAATATATGGAGTTGGAGTTGAGGTCGGCGGAGCCTCAGGGGGCCCACGAGACAGGGGGGCGTGCCCCCCACCCTCGTGGACAGGGTGTGGGCCCCTGGTCTTGATTCTTTCTCTAGTTTTTTTTATATTTTCCAAAAAGTGCCTCCGAGGATTTTCAGGACATTCCGAGAACTTTTGTTTTCTACAATAAAACAACATCATGGCAGCTCTGCTGAAAACAGCGTCAGTCCGGGTTAGTTTCATTCAAATCATGCAAGTTAGAGTCCAAAACAAGGGCAAAAGTGTTTGGAAAAGTAGATACGTTGGAGACGTATCAACTCCCCCAAGCTTAAACCTTTGCTTGTCCTCAAGCAATTCAGTTGATAAACTGAAAGTGATAAAGAAAAACTTTTACAAACTCTGTTTGCTCTTGTTATTGTAAACATGCAAAGCCAGCATTCAGGTTTCAGCAAATATTATGAACTAACCATACTCATAATAACACCCAGGTCTCACAATTACTCATATCAATAGCATAATCAGCTAGCGAGCCATAATAATAAACTCGGATGACAACACTTTCTCAAAACAATCATAACATGATATAACAAAATGGTATCTCGCTAGCCCTTTCTAAGACCGCAAAACATAAATGCAGAGCACCTTTAAAGATCAAGGACTGACTAAACATTGTAATTCATGGTAAAAGAGATCCAGTCAAGTCATACCCAATATAAACCAATAGTAATGAATGCAAGTGACGGTGTGCTCTCTAGCGGGTGCTTTTTAATAAGAGGGTGTTGACTCAACATAAAAGTAAATAGATAGGCCCTTCGCAGAGGGAAGCAGGTATTTGTAGAGGTGCCAGAGCTTGATTTTAAAATAGAGATTGAATAACATTTTGAGCGGCATACTTTTGTTGTCAACACAACAACTATGAGATGGTTGTATCTTCCATACTACATGCATTATAGGCAGTTCCCAAAAAGAATGGCAAAGGTTTATACTCCCCCAACCACCAACAAGCATCAATCCATGGCTTGCTCGAAACAATGAGTGCCTCCAACTAACAACAGCCCTGGGGGAGTTTTGTTTAATTATATTGATTTGCTTTGATCTTTTTGGATCATGGGACTGGGCATCCCGGTTACCGGCCCTTTCTCGTGAATGAGGAGCGGAGTCCACTCCTCTTGAGAATAACCCACCTAGCATGGATGATATAGGCAGCCCTAGTTGTAACATGACCTGCTCGAGCATACAAAACAGAATTTCATTTGAAGGTTTGGAGTTTGGCACATACAAATTTACTTGGAACGGCAGGTAGATACTGCATATAGGTAGGTATGGTGGACTCATATGGAACAACTTTGGGGTTTAAGGAGTTTGGATGCACAAGCAGTATTCCCGCTTATTACGGGTGAAGGCTAGCAAAAGACTGGGAAGCGACCAACTGAGAGAGCGACAACAGTCATGAACATGCATTAAAATTAATTCACACTGAGTACAAACATGAGTAGGATATAATCTACCATGAACATAAATATCATGAAGGCTATGTTGATTTGTTTCAACTACATGCGTGAACATGTGCCAAGTGGAGTCACTCAATTCATTCAAAGGAGGATACCATCCCATCATACAACATCATAATCATTCTAATAGCATGTTGGCACGCAAGGTAAACCATTATAACTCATAGCTAATAAAGCATGGCACAAGCAACTATAATCTCTAAATGTCATTGCAAATATGTTTACTTCGTAATAAGCTGAATCAGGAAAGATGAACTCTTCATATTTACAAAAACAAGAGAGGTCGAGTTCACACCATCTTTCCTCCAGCTCAATCAGTCCATCATATATCGTCATTATTGCCTTTCACTTGCACGACCGAACGATGTGTATAATAATAATAGTGCACGTGCATTGGACTAAGCTAGAATCTGCAAGCATTCAACTCAAGAGAGAAGACAAAGTAATATGGGCTCTAAGTTAAATAAACAATCATGCATATGAGAGCCACTAAACATTTTCAATTTTGTCTTCTACTCTCTACCCCCAAAGGAAAGAAAAGAAAATAAATCTATTTACACGGGAAAGCTCCCAACAAGTAAGAAGAAGAACCAGAAATCTTTTTGGGTTTTCACTTTAATTCTACTACAAACATAGAAAATAAACTAACTATTTTTTTTGGTTTTTATTAAGGTTTATCAAACACACAAGAAGAAAACTAGAAAAATAAATTTAAACTAACATGGATAATACAATGAAAGAGTATGAGCACCGACGACTAGTGTGTGAACATGAATGTAAAGTCGGTGAGAAATACGTACTCCCCCAAGCTTAGGCTTTTGGCCTAAGTTGGTCTAGTACCAAGGACCGCTGCTACTCTCCCCGGTGTACTGGGAGGTGTAATCAGGATACCACTGGCTGGCCATCTCCCGATCCCACTGGAAAGATGATGCACGATAAGGGTCCAGTGCAGGTTTCGACTCAGGTTCAGATTCTGGAGTGGATGCTTGGCCTCGATGAGCGTACACCGCCTCTGGTGTAACAAGAAAATTATCTGCAATCAAATCAAACAACAGAGGCGCAGGAAAAATAATAGTCTCACTGTGTTTCTTATTAAATCTAAGGTTATACAAGAGCATCTTCTCTTTGTTGTCAACAATAAACGCGTGTGCTACCATGATCTTGTAATCTAAAATATAAGGAGGCAATTTTGTCTCCTCTTTCTCATGGTGCCTAATGGGTAACTTAAAATGTGTAGCAAGACGTGAAGCATAGATACCTCCAAATATGGGGCCTTTTGTACGATTCAGGCTTAGCCGTTTAGCAATGACGGCACCCATACTAAAACTATTGTCTCCAAACAAGGCATGTTGAAGAATGATAATATCAGGAACATGAAAGTTTCCACTATTTCCACGACCAATCAAGCATCTACTAGCAAATATGGCAAAGTAGCGTAAAACAGGAAAGTGTATGCTAGAGATTTTTGCATCGGAACCCTTCTTTGAATCCTCTACAGCGATAGTGTTAACAAAGCCATCCACATCTTTACGATCGGGTTCCTCAAAGGGTATCCTACATACCGTGCAAAAATCATGTAAAGACATTTCTCTTCATCATATAAATGAAATGATACTGAAGGCGGTGACTTCTTAGGATAATAATAAAAAAATTGCACGAAAGTGTTGCTGAGTAAGAGATACTGATCGATCCGGTCGTGGAGGAAATCGATGAGGTCTGCATTCTTGATCAAGGAATAAAAATCTTCATGAATTCCAGCTTCTTTCAAGAAATTATCACATGGCCATTCACACGACCGTACTTCTGCTAAGCGAGGAAGATTATACTTGGCTTTTTCCTTCTCTTTAGCTTATTTTTCCTGAGAGCCTTGGCTAGAAGAGCCCCTCAAAAGTTTCCTTACCATTTTCTGAAAATTTCTGAAAATTTAGTAACTTCAAAATAAAAGTGAATAAAACTAAACAAGATTGGTAACAACTACTCCTACAAGTGCCTAGAGCCTATATCATACATTAGAATTGCTTGGGTCCTCATAAATTTAACATGCAAGCTCAAGAACATGGTCACCTATGCAGCAAAAATTTGCAATGAATAAAACACTAGAACAAAAACTAATTGGACCAATGGAGGAGTCACATACCAGGCAACAATCTCCCAAAGCAGTATTGTGAATGGAGCTCTGAGCAAGGAGATCAAAAATAGTAGCAAAATGAGCTAGAACTCGTGCTTGAGCTGGATGGGGATTTTTTTGGGAAGAAAATGGAGTGTGTGGGTGCTGGCATAAGTGGAGGGGGGCCACCAGGGGCCCAAGAGACAGGGGGCGCCCAGGGGGGAGGGCGCGTCCTCCACTCTCGTGGCCTGGTGCTTGCCCCTCCTGAAGTGATTTCAGTGCCTAGAATCCTCAAATATTCCATAAAAAATCATACTAAATTTGCAGGGCATTTGGAGCACTTTTATTTTCGGGATATTTTTTTAATGCACGGATAATTCAGAAAATAGACGGATAATACTATTTTTGCTTTATTTATTCTAAATAACAGAAAGTAAAAAGAGGGTACAGAAGGTTATGCCTTCTAGTTTCATCCATCTCATGATCATCAAAATGAATCCACTAACAAGGTTGATCAAGTCTTGTTAACAAACTCATTCCGAATAGCACGGAACTGGAGAAATTTCGAATGACACTAAGTTACCTCAACGGGGATATGAAAATCCCCAACAATAAGAATATCATACTTTTTCTTGACAATAGGGAGAGGAAATTCAGAACCTCCAATAATGATAGTTGGAACTTTTCCAATAGAATTGATGCTATGAACTTGAGATTGTTTCCTCGGAAAGTGTACCATATGCTCATTACCATTAACATGAAAAGTGACATTGCCTTTGTTGCAATCAATAACAGCCCCTGCAGTATTCAAAAAGGGTCTACCAAGGATAATCGACATACTATCGTCCTCAGGAATATCAAGAATAACAAAGTCCGTTAAGATAGTGACATTTGCAACTACAACAGGTACATCCTCACAAATACCGAAAGGTATGGCAGTTGATTTATCAGCCATTTGCAAAGATATTTCAGTAGGTGTCAACTTATTCAATTCAAGTGTACGATATAAGGAGAGAGGCATAACACTAACACCGGCTCCAAGATCACATAAAGCAGTTCTAACATAATTCCTTTTAATGGAGCATGGTATAGTTGGTACCCCCGGATCTCCAAGTTTCTTTGGTATTCCACCCTTAAAAGTGTAATTAGCAAGCATGGTGGAAAATTCAGCTTCTAGTATCTTTCTTTAGTTTGTAATGATATCCTTCATACATTTAGCATAAGGGTTTACTTTAAGCATATCAATTAAGCGCATATGTAAGAAGATAGGTCTAATCATTTCAGCAAAGCGCTCAAAATCTTCATCATCCTTTGTCTTGGATGGTTTAGGAGGAAAGGGCATGGGTTTCTGAACCCATGGTTCTCTTTCTCTACCGTGCTTCCTAGCAACAAAATCTCTCTTATCATAATGTTGATTCTTTGGTTGTGGGTTATCAAGATCAACAGAAGGTTCAATCTCCACATCATTGTTTTTGCTAGGTTGAGCATCAACATGAACATTATCATTAACATTATCACTAGGTTCATGTTCATCACCTGATTGTGTTTCAGCATCAGAAATAGAAATATAATTGGGATTGTCAGGTATGTCTACAGTAGGTTCACTAGAAGCATGCAAAGTCCTATTGTTTTTCTTTTTCTTCTTTTTTGGAAGAAATAGGTGCCTCTAAATTATTTCTCTGACAATCTTGCTCGATTCTCTTAGGGTGGCCTTCAGGATACAAAGGTTCCTGAGTCATTCTACCAGTTCTAGTAGCCACTCTAACAGCAAAGTCATTTTTATTATTTAATTCATCAAGCAAATCATTTTGAGCTTTAAGTACTTGCTCAACTTGAGTAGCAACCATAGAAGCATATTTGCTAATGAGTTTAAGTTCACCTTTAACTCTAGCCATATTATCGCTCATGCGTCCTATCTCAGAAGCATTATTCTTTAACTCTCTACCAACATAAGCATTAAAACTTTCTTGTCTAGCCATAAAGTCATCAAATTCATCTAAGCACGGGCTATGAAAATTAGTAGAGGGGATTTCAACTTTATCATATCTATAGAGAGAATTTACCTTTACTACCTGTGTCGGGTTATCAAGATAATGTGGTTCTTCGACAGGCGGTATATCAAGACCATGTATTTCTTCAATAGGTGGTAAATTCTTAACATCTTCAGCTTTAATACCTTTTTCTTTCATTGATTTCTTTGCCTCTTGCATATCTTCAGGATTGAGAAATAAAACACCTCTCTTCTTCGGAGTGGGTTTAGGAATAGGCTCAGGAGTTGGCTCAATTGGTTTAGGAATTACCTCGGGAATTGGCTCAGGTGGAGTCCAATTATTTTCATTAGTCAACATATTATTCAATAGTAATTCATCTTCGTCGATTGTTCTTTCCCTGAAAACACAACCAGCAGAACTATCAAAGTAGTCCTTGGAAGCATCAGTTAGTCCATTATAAAAGATATCAAGTATTTCATTTTTCTTAAGAGGATGATCAGGCAGAGCATTAAGTAATCGGAAAAGCCTCCCCCAAGCTTGTGGGAGACTCTCTTCTTCGATTTGCACAAAGTTATATATTTCCCGCAAGGCAGCTTGTTTCTTATGAGCAGGGAAATATTTAGCAGAGAAGTAATAAATCATATCCTGGGGACTACGCACACAACCAGGAGCAAGACAATTAAACCAAGTCTTAGCATCACCCTTTAACGAGAACGGAAATATCTCAAGGATATAATAATAGCGAGATTTATCATCATGAGTAAACAGGGTAGCTATATCATTCAACTTGGTAAGATGTGCCACAACAGTTTCAGATTCAAGACTATAAAAAGGATCAGATTCAACTAAAGTAATAATTTTAGGATCAACAGAGAATTCATAATCCTTAGCAGGTAACACAAATAGGTGCAGTAGCAAAAGTAGGGTTAGGTTTCATTCTAGCATTAAGAGACTGCTGCTTCCATTTAGCTAATATTCTTAAGATCATATCTATCATTGCAAGCAAAGATAGCTCTAGCAGCTTCTTCGTTCATAACATAACCCTCAGGAACAATAGGTAATTCATAATCATTGGGAAAATTTTCATCATCACTATCATCAATAATAGAATCTTCAATAATTTCATTCTCTCTAGCCCTAGCACGTTGCTCATCAAGAAATTCACCTAATGGCAAAGTAGTATCACGCACAGAAGTAGTTTTATCATAAATATCATGCAAAGCAGAAGTGGCATCATCAATAACATGCGACGTATCAGAGTTCATAGCAGTAGCAGGTTTAGGTGTCGCAAGTTTACTAATAACAGAAGGAGAATCTAGTGCAGAGCTAGATGGCAGTTCCTTACATCCCCTCGTAGTTGAGGGCAAAATCTTGGTTCTGTCATCTTTCAAGTTCTTCATAGTGATCAACAGATATAAATCCCAAGTGACTCAGAGAATAGAGCTATGCTCCCCGGCAACGGCGCCAGAAATTAGTCTTGATAACCCACAAGTGTAGGGGATCGCAATAGCTTTTGAGGGTAAAGTATTCAACCCAAATTTATTGATTCGGCACAAGGGGAGCCAAAGAATCACTAGTAGAAAAGGGGGCAATGGTCCAGGCCAGGTCAGCCCATTAGTCCCGGTTCAATCCAGAACCGGGACCAATGGGAGCATTTGACCCGGTTCGTGAGCCCCGGGGGCCGGCCAGGCCACGTGGGCCATTGGTCCCGGTTCGTTTGGAACTTTTGGTCCTGGTTGGTGGGACGAACCGGGACCAATGGGCCTCGCTCCTGGCCCACCACCATTGGTCCTGGTTGGTGGCTTGAACCGGGACCAAAGGCTGCCCTTTAGTCCCGGTTCATGGGACGAACCGGGACCAATGAGTTGCCTATGTATACCCCTCGCCTGCGAGCAGAGCACTCCCACTGCTCTGTTTTTCCTGGCCGGCGAGGGGAGAGCTTTGTGGTGCTCTAGCTCACCTCCTATGCACACGAGGTGTTCGATGGACTGCCCAAGCCACACTACTTAAGCTTTCTCCTCTCCTAGCTCCATTTTCCTCAATATTTGTCTAGGTTTAGCGTTCCGTCACGTCCCGTCCCCGTCTTCACCGCCGTCGATCGCCCGCCCGATCTCGTCGCCGGCACCACCGTGGTGAGCCTCTTGTTCTTATCTTCTTTCTGAAAGGAAAAAAATTCTTACTTGTATGTTTATATAGATACTTGTATAATTTTCTTACTTTTATTATTGCATCTTATATAGTGCGATGGTTTTGGTATCCGCCCCCGTCGGCCCTCGTCCTGTCTATGATTCAGATGTGGTATATATTATCTTTTCATAACTATTGGTTCATTTATTGTTTATGACAATTATGCCGACCAACGTGACATAGATTTTATTTATCTAGGAGGTTGTGGAACCGGAAATTCCAACCGACCCTATTGTTGAGAGGTTAAATTTAGTTGAAGAAGAAAACAATTTGTTGAAGGAAAAAATAAGAAAAATTGAGGAGGAGAAGATGATATTGGAGTTGCATGTTGCGGATTTCGTCGATGATCACAAGATCAAGATGGATGCAATGCGCTTGAAGATTAGAAAGATTAGAAAATATGCCATTCATACCGAGGCTTGGTATCATTATGTCGTTGGATCAGTTGTTACATTGGTTGCGATTATGATCGCATTCGTTTTCACATTGAAATGTTTTACATAGTTTCAATGTATGGTTTAATTAATTTAGATGCTTTGCAGAGCTTTATGTTGTTAGATGAGAACTATGTATGTACTTTGGTTTTAATGTGATGATGAACTTCTATTAATTTGGTCACTTAATTATCTATTCATGATGTTCTGTAATGCACGCAGATGAACCGGCAATGGATGTACGGTTCAAGACACACCTCCGAGTACATTAAGGGCGTGCATGATTTTCTCGAAGTGGCTGAGGCAAACAAGCAGAATGGTTTTATGTGTTGTCCATGCCCTATATGTGGGAATACGAAGTCTTACTCTGACCGGAAAATCCTTCACACCCACCTGCTTTACAAGGGTTTCATGCCACACTATAATGTTTGGGCGAGGCACGGAGAAATAGGGGTTATGATGGAAGACGGCGAAGAAGAAGAGTACGATGACAACTATGTGCCCCCTGAATACGGTGCTGCTACTGAAGATCAAGAGGAACCAGACGATGTGCACGATGATGCTGCAATGGGTGAAGCTGCTAAAGATCAAGAGGAACCAGACGATGTGCCCGATGATGATGATCTCCGTCAGGTCATTGTCGATGCAAGGACGCAATGCGAAAGTCAAAAGGAGAAGCTGAAGTTCGATCGCATCTTAGAGGACCACAAAAAAGGGTTGTACCCCAATTACGAAGATGGCAACACAAAGCTCGGTACCGTACTGGAATTGTTGTAGTGGAAGGCAGAGAATGCTGTGTCTGACAAAGGATTTGAGAAGCTACTGAAAATATTGAAGAAGAAGCTTCCAAAGGATAACGAATTGCCCGACAGTACATACGCAGCAAAGAAGGTCGTATGCCCTCTAGGATTGGAGGTGCAGAAGATACATGCATGCCCTAATGATTGCATCCTCTACCGTGGTGCGTTCAAGGATCTGAACGCATGCCCGGTATGTGGTGCATTATGGTATAAGATCAGACGAGATGACCCTGGTGATGTTGACGGCGAGCCCCCCAGGAAGAGGGTTCCTGCGAAGGTGATGTGGTACGCTCCTATAATACCACGGTTGAAACGTCTGTTCAGAAACGGAGAGCATGCCAAGTTGATGCGATGGCACAGTGAAGACTGTAAGAAAGATGGGAAGTTGAGAGCACCTGCTGATGGGTCGCAGTGGAGAAAAATCAAAAGTACTGGGATGAGTTTGCAAAGGACCCAAGGAACATATGGTTTGCTTTAAGCGCAGATGGCATTAATTCTTTCGGGGAGCAGAGCAACAATCACAGCACCTGGCCCGTGACTCTATGTATGTATAACCTTCCTCCTTGGATGTGCATGAAGCGGAAGTCCATTATGATGCCAGTTCTCATCCAAGGCCCTAAGCAACCCGGCAACGACATTGATGTGTACCTAAGGCCATTAGTTGAAGAAGTTTTACAGCTGTGGAATGGAAACGGTGTACGTACGTGGGATGAGCACAAACAGGAGGAATTTGACCTAAAGGCGTTGCTGTTCGTGACCATCAACGATTGGCCCGCTCTCAGTAACCTTTCAGGACAGACAAACAAGGGATACCACACATGCACGCACTGTTTACTTGACACCGATAGTATATACCTGGGAAGCTGCAGGAAGAATGTGTACCTGGGCCATCGTCGATTTCTTCCGACCAACCATCAATGTCGAAAGAAAGGCAAGCATTTCAAAGGCGAGGCAGATCACCAGAAGAAGCCCGCCATGCGTACCGGTGATCACGTACTTGCTATGGTCAATGATTTACACGTAATCTTTGGAAAGGGTCCCGGCGGACTAGCTGTTCCGAGTGACGCTGGGGGACATGCACCCATGTGGAAGAAGAAATCTATATTTTGGGACCTACCCTACTGGAAAGACCTAGAGGTCCGCTCTTCGATCGACGTGATGCACGTGACGAAGAACCTTTGCGTGAACCTGCTAGCCTTCTTGGGCGTGTATGGGAAGACAAAAGATACAGCTGAGGAATGGGAGGACCTGCAACGTTTGCACGAAAAAGACAGCATGCCTCCAAAGCAGTATGAAGGTCCTGCCAGCTATGCTCTTACCAAAGAAGAGTAGGAAATCTTCTTTGAATGCCTGCTTAGTATGAAGGTCCCGACTGGCTTCTCGTCGAATATACAAGGAATAATAAATATGGCAGAGAAAAAGTTCCAGAACCTAAAGTCTCATGACTGCCACGTGATTATGACGCAACTGCTTCCGGTTGCATTGAGGGGGCTTCTACCGGAAAACGTCTGATTAGCCATTGTGAAGCTATGTGCATTCCTGAATGCAATCTCTCAGAAGGTGATCGATCCAGAAATCATACCAAGGCTAAGGAGTGATGTGGTGCAATGTCTTGTCAGTTTCGAGCTGGTGTTCCCACCATCCTTCTTCAATATCATGACGCACGTCCTAGTTCATCTAATTGATGAGATTGTCATTCTGGGCCCCGTATTTCTGCACAATATGTACCCCTTTGAGAGGTTCATGGGAGTCCTAAAGAAATATGTCCATAACCACGCTAGGCCAGAAGGAAGCATTTCCATGGGCCATTAAACAGAGGATGTCATCGGGTTTTGTGTTGACTTCATTCCTGGCGTTAAGAAGATAGGTCTCCCTAAATCGCGGTATGAGGGGAGACTGACTGGAAAAGGCACACTTGGAAGGGACTCAATAATATGCAGGGACGGATATTCTTGGTCTCAAGCACACTACACAGTTCTACAGAACTCTACCTTGGTGACCTCGTATGTCGATGAACACAAGAACAGTCTGTGCTCCAAACACCCAGAGCAGTGCGACGAATGGATTACATGTGAACACATCAGGACTTTCAGCAGTTGGTTGGAAACACGTCTTAGAGGTGACAACACTGTTTGTGATGAGCTGTACTTGTTGTCCAGGGGACCATCTTCGACTGTTACGATTTGGAAAGGATACGAGATAAATGGGAATACATTTTACACGATTGACCAAGATCAAAAGAGCACCAACCAAAATAGCGGTGTCCGCTTTGATGCAACAATCGAGAGGGGAAAGGACACATATTATGGTTACATAGTGGACATATGGGAACTTGACTACGGACATGATTTTAAGGTCCCTTTGTTTAAGTGCAAATGGGTCAATCTGTCAGGAGGCGTGGTACAGGTAGACCCACAGTACGGAATGACAACAGTGGATCTGAAAAATCTTGGGTACACTAACGAACCGTTCGTCCTAGCCAATGATGTGGCACAGGTTATCTATGTGAAGGACATGTCTACCAGACCGAGAAAAAGAAAAGATAAGGAAGCGAATACATCATACGATGACCCAAAGCGCCACATAGCTCTTTCAGGAAAAAGGGACATCGTGGGAGTGGAGGGCAAGACAGACATGTCTGAAGATTATGAAAAGTTTCATGAAATTCCTCCCTTAAAAGTCAAGGCTGACCCCAGCATCCTGATAGATGATGAAGATTATCCATGCTTATGGCGCAATAAGAAAATGACACAAGCGAAGAAAAAGTGAAGACTTCCTCCCGCAACTATTATGATGATACCATGCCAACTTTGTAACAGACGAGTATGATACCATTGTCCGCTTTGTACATGCACATGCTATGTGGGTGAATTTATGATACCATGCCAACTTTCAACTTTTTCAGAGTTCATTTGAAATGCTTTAATGTCTTATGGTTCGTCCCTCGTAATACCATTAATCCTGTTTCGCTCCTTGCCAACTATGTTCTCACCAAGAACACTCTCAACAGATAGTTTATAATTTTTCTAAAACTAATGGCACTAACAGAAAGTTTATAATTTTGCTGACCTAAAAGCAAAAAGAATTAAAAAATAAAGCAAAAAAACAAAAGAAAATAAATAATGCAGAAAACAAAACAAAAAACTGGAAACAAAATAAAAATAGCAACAATAAGTATTTTATTGTAAGTAGAAACAAAACATAATAAATAAAGCAACAAAGAAAACAAAAAAACAAAAAATGTGTTTTCAAATTTGAAAACTAATGGCACTAACAGAAAGTTTATAATTTTTCTAAAATAAAAGCAGAAAAGAATTAAAAAATAAAGCAAAAAACAAAAGAAAATAAATAATGCAGAAAACAAAACAAAAAACTGGAAAAATAAAAAAAATAGCAACAATAAGTATTTTGTTGTAAGTAGAAACAAAATAAAATAAATAAAGCAAGAAAGAAAACAAAAAAACAAAAAGTGTTTTCAAATTTGAAAACTAATGGCACTAACAGAAAGTTTATAATTTTTCTAAAACTAAAAGCAAAAAGAATTAAAAAATAAAGCAAAAAACAAAAGAAAATAAATAATGCAAAAAAAACAAAAAAACCGGAAAAAACTAAAAAAAACTGCCACTTATTGGGCCACCACGGCCTGAATACGACTAGAAACTCAACCTGGGCCAGGATTCAGGCCCGCAAAAGGCCCAATAGGCCCACAGCAGCAAAGTTTGAGATTAGGCCCGAAAGCGTGCAGTTGAGAGGAGCTCGAGAGGGTGGGCGCAGCTGCGCTTATAAACCACCCTCGAGCCCTCTCAACTAGCGAGGTGGGACTAAACTTTGGCCGTGACGCGGGCAACATAGGGGCCTTTGGTCCCGGTTGGTGGCACCAACCGGGACTAAAGGCCGCCGCTTCCCACCCTTTGGGCTGCCGAAAACTGGCCTTTGGTCCCGGTTGGTGGCACCAACCGGGACTAAAGGGTGCATTAGTCCCGGTTGGTGCCACCAACCGACACCAAAGGCTTTGCTATATAAGCAAACACTTTGCAAAAATTCAGAATTTCATCGCCAGTTGCCCCCGACGACGCCGACCTCCTCGACGCCGCCAGGCTGCTCCACCTCGCCGTCGCCGCCGTCGCCGCCAAGCTCGTCGCCTCCCCGAGCCTGCGCCGTCCTCGTCGCCGGCCCCCCCAAGCCCACGCCGTTCTAGTCGCCGGCCTCCCTGAGCCCGCGCCGTCCTCGTCGCCGGCCTCCCCGAGCCCGTCGTCCTCGTCCCCGTCGCCGCGTGCCTCCCCGAGCCCACCCTCCTCGTCCTTGTCGCCGTGGATACCGCCGTCCCCGTCACCGCGCGCGCGTGCCGCCCCGAGCCCCTGCCACTGTTGGGGAACGTTGCAGAAATTCAAATGTTCCTACGTGTCACCAAGATCTATCTAAGGAGAAACCAGCAACGAGGGGAAGGAGAGTGCATCTACATACCCTTGTAGATCGCTAAGCGGAAGCGTTCAAGAGAACGGGGTTGAAGGAGTCGTACTCGTCGTGATCCAAATCACCGGAGATCCTAGTGCCGAACGGACGGCACCTCCGCATTCAACACACGTACAGTCCGGTGACGTCTCCCATGCCTTGATCCAGCAAGGAGAGAGGGAGAGGTTGAGGAAGACTCCATCCAGCAGCAGCACAACGGTGTGGTGGTGGTAGAGGAGCGTGGTAGTCCAGCAGGGATTCGCCAAGCACCGCGAGATATGAGGAGAAAGAGAGGTAGGGCTGCGCCAGCAGGAGAAGAAACTCATGTGTTGGCAGCCCCAAAACCCTCAAGTATATATAGGGGAGAGGGAGGGCGGTGCGCCCCCTCTAGGGTTTTCACCCCAAGGGGTGCGGCTGCCCCAATCCCATCTAAGGGTGGCGGCCAAGGGGGGAGAGGGGGGAAACTTGCCCCCCAAGTTAGGTGGAAGCACCCCCTCCCCAAACCCTAGGCGCCTTGGGCCCTTGTGGGGGGGCGCACCAGCCCACCTGGGGCTGGTCCCCTCCCACACTTGGCCCATGCAGACCTCCGGGGCCGGTGGCCCCACTTGGTGGACCCCCGGGACCCTCCCGGTGGTCCCGGTACGTTACCGATAAAACCCAAAACTTTTCCGGTGACCAAAACAAGACTTCCCATATATAAATATTTACCTCCGGACCATTCCGGAACTCCTCGTGACGTCCGGGATATCATCCGGGACTCCGAACAACATTCGGTAACCACATACAGACTTCCTTTATAACCCTAGCGTCATCGAACCTTAAGTGTGTAGACCCTACGGGTTCGGGAACCATGCAGACATGACCGAGACGTTCTCCGGTCAATAACCAACAGCGGGATCTGGATACCCATGTTGGATCCCACATGTTCCACGATGATCTCATCGGATGAACCACGATGTCAAGGACTCAATCAATCCCGTATACAATTCCCTTTGTCTAGCGGTATAGTACTTGCCCGAGATTCGATCATCGGTATACCGATACCTTGTTCAATCTCGTTACCGGCAAGTCTCTTTACTCGTTCCATAACACATCATCCCGTGATCAACCCCTTGGTCACATTGTGCACAATATGATGATGTCCTACCGAGTGGGCCCAGAGATACCTCTCCGTTTACACGGAGTGACAAATCCCAGTCTCGATTCGTGCCAACCCAACAGACACTTTCGGAGATACCTGTAGTGCACCTTTATAGCCATCCAGTTACGTTGTGACATTTGGTACACCCAAAGCATTCCTACGGCATCCGGGAGTTGCACAATCTCATGGTCTAAGGAAATGATACTTGACATTAGAAAAGCTTTAGCATACGAACTACGATCTTTGTGCTAGGCTTAGGATTGGGTCTTGTCCATCACTTCATTCTGCTAATGATGTGATCCCGTTATCAATGACATCCAATGTCCATGGTCAGGAAACCGTAACCATCTGTTGATCAACGAGCTAGTCAACTAGAGGCTTACTAGGGACATGGTGTTGTCCACACATGTATCTGAGTTTCCTTTCAATACAATTATAGCATGGATAATAAAGGATTATCATGAACAAGGAAATATAATAATAACTAATTTATTATTGCCTCTAGGGCATATTTCCAACAGTCTTCCACTTGCACTAGAGTCAATAAACTAGTTCACATCGCCATGTGATTAACACTGACAGGTCACATCGCCATGTGACCAACATCCAAAGAGTTTACTAGTGTCATTAAACTAGTTCACATCATCATGTGATTAAGACTCAATGACTTCTGGGGTTTGATCATGTTTTGCTTGTAAGAGAGGTTTTAGTCTACGGGTCTGCAACATTCAGATCCGTATGTACTTTGCAAATCTCTAGGTCATATTGTAAATGCTGCTACCACTCTCCACTTGGAGCTATTCCAAATGGTTGCTCCACTATACGTATCCGGTTTGCTACTCAGTGTCATTTGGATAGGTGTTAAAGCTTGCATCGACGTAACCCTTTACGTCGAACTCTTTATCACCTCCATAATCGAGAAACATATCCTTATTCCTCTAAGAATAACTTTGACCGCTATCTAGTGATCCACTCCTTGATCACCTTTTTACCCTCTTGCCAGACAAGCGGCAAGGCACACATCAGTTGCGGTACTTAGCATGGCATACTGTAGAGCCTACGCCCAAAGCATAGGGGACGACATTCGTCCTTTCTCTCTCTTCTGCCGTGGTCGAGCTTTAACTCTTAACTTCATACCTTACAACTCAGGCAAGAACTCCTTCTTTGACTGATATCTTGAACACCTTCAAGATCATGTCAAGGTATATGCTCATTTGAAAGTACCATTAAGCGTTTTGATCTATCCTCATAGATCTTGATGCTCAATGTTCAAGTAGCTTAATCCAGGTTTTCTATTGAAAAACACCTTTCAAATAACCCTATATGCTTTCCAGAAATTCTACATCATTTCTGATCAACAATATGTCAAGAACATATACTCATCAGAAATTCTATAGTGCTCCCACTCACTTCTTTGGAAATACAAGTTTCTCATAAACTTTGTACAAACCCAAATTCTTTGATCATCTTATCAAAGTGTATATTCCAACTCCGAGATGCTTACTCCAGTCCTTAGAAGGATCGCTGGAGCTAGTACCTTTTAGCATCCTTAGGATCGACAAAACCTTTCTGATTGTATCACATACAACCTTTCCTTACGAAAACTGGTAAGGAAACTCGTTTTGACATCCATCTTGCCAGATTTCATAAATGCAGCTAATGCTAACATGATTCCGACGGACTTAATCATTGCTACGGATGAGAAAATCTCATCGTAGTCAACTCCTTGAACTTGTGAAAAAACTCTTCGCCACAAGTCGAGCTTCATAGACGGTGACGTTACCGTCCACGTCCGTCTTCTTCTTAAAGATCCATTTATCTCAATGGCTTGCCGATCATCGGGCAAGTCCACCAAAGTCCATGCTTTGTTATGATACATGGATCCTATCTCGGATTTCATGGCTTCTGACCATTTGTCGGAATATGGGCCCACCATTGCTTCTCCATAGCTCGTAGGTTCATTGTTGTCTAGCAACATGACCTTCAAGACAGGATCACCGTACCACTCTGAAGCAGTATGCGTCCTTGTCGCCCTACGAGGTTCAGTAGTGACTTGATCCGAAGCTTCATGATCAATATCATAAGCTTCCACTTCAATTGGTGTAGGTGCCACGGGAACAACTTCCTGTGCCCTGCTACACACTGGTTGAAGTGATGGTTCAATAACCTCATCAAGTATCCACTATCCTCTCACTCAATTCTCGAGACAAACCTTTCCTCGAGAAAGGACCCGATTCAAGAAACAATCCCTATTGCTTTCGGATCTGAATTAGGAGGTATACCCAACTGTTTTGGGTGTCCTATGAAGATGCATTTTATCCGCTTTGGGTTCGAGCTTATCAACCTGAAACTTTTTCACATAAGCGTCGCAGCCCCAAACCTTTAAGAAACGACAACTTAGGTTTCTCCAAAGCACAGTTCAAACGGTGTCGTCTCAACGGAATTACGTGGTGCCCTATTAAAGTGAGTGCGGTTGTCTCTAATGCCTAACCCATGAATGATAGTGGTAATTCGATAAGAGATATCATGGTACGCACCTTATCCAATAGGGTGCAACTATGATGTTCGGACACACCATCATACTATGGTGTTCCAGGCGGTATTAATTGTGAAACAATTTCCACAATGTCTTAATTGTGTGCCAAAGCTCGTAACTCAGATACTCATCTCTATGATCATATCATAGACATTTTATCCTCTTGTCACAATGACCTTCAACTTCACTCTGAAGTTATTTGAACCATTCAATAATTCAGACTTGTGTTTCATCAAGTAAATATACTTAGTATCTACTCAAATCATCCGTGAAGTAAGAACATAACGATATTCACTGCGTGCCTCACTAGTAGAAAAAGGGTCAAATGTGAAGCACAATAGTGCCGGTTTGAATTTCAGCCAGCACTAATGTGTACATTAGTGCCGGTTCGTGGCGGCGATCAATAGCACCGGTTCGTGCCGAACCTTTAGTACCGGTTCATGCCACGAACCGGTACTAAAGAGGCTGTGTCAGCCTGTGGTCAGGCTATGGCCCCACCATCACAATTTAGTGCCGGTTCGTACCACGAACCGGTACTAATGAGGTTATGGCAAGCTGTTTTTAGTCCCACATCGCTCCCCTAACAAGCCTTTTACCACCTTAAATATGTTATTTCTCAAACTATCACAAGCACTTGGTCTTCACTGAACTCTATGTGTAGAATTTGTGGCCGCAATATGAGTCTTCATCGGTTTATAAATCGTTGATGACTCATATTGACAATTCAGATTGTACACACAAAGATCATTGATGATCAAAGTATTTTTGATGTTATAAGATCATATTGACAATTTAGACTGTAAAGAAATGTAAGATCATGATCTAAATGCTCTTATATTTTTTGCGTTCAGTATGCACCAACTGCTAGGCGGGAGGAGCTGTTTAGTACCGGTTCGTGGCGAACCTTTAGCACCGGTTCGTGCCACGAACTGTTACTAATGAGGTTGTGTCAGGTAAGGCTAGCTGGGGCCGCACGAGCACCTTTAGTACCGGTTCATGGATGAACCAGTACTACAGTTTCTTAGTAAGCTGTTTTTAGTCCCACCTCGCGAAGAGAGAGGGATTAGGAGCGGTTTATAAGCCCTGAGTGCGGAGACGATGAAGAAGAGGCTCAATGCTCACGTTTCTTAGCTTCAAGCCTTCAGGAATATGGTAGACTGCATGGAGCTATGCGCAGTGCAGTTTACACTATTCCGAAAGGCTTGAAGCAAATTAACGAGCATTGCACCTCTTTTTTATTTTTAATAACTTATTACAACTCCGGACTTCTTCTGTTATGGCAAAAACTAATTGCACATCGGCATTTCTTTTTTTTAAACTTTGGTTATAACTCCAGACTTTGACCATCAAGTTTTGCAGAAAAGAAAAAATAGCAGGAAAAAAAACTATAGCTGAAAAGAAAAAAACTATATAAAATGAGCGTGAAATTGAAAATCACTACAAAATGAACTCTGAAAATGTTGAATTTTGGCAAACTAGATGAAAAACTACTCAGAAATAAATAGAAGAAAATAAATATAACAGAAAAGAAAAAACTATACAAAAAACTACGCAGAAATAAATAGAAGAAAATAAAGCAGAAAAGAAAAAAACTATAAAAAAAATTGGGGCGCTGCCCTGTGGGCCTGCTAGGCCACGGGCGTGCAATTACAGGCCTTAAAGGCCCAGCAGACTCACAGGGCAGCGCGCAGAATTTAGGCCCACAAGCCTGCTATATAGAGGAGTTTAAAGAGGTAGCCACGGCTGGGTTTATAAACCAGTGCGGCTGCCCTTCGCCCGGCGAGGTGGGACTAAAGTTTGGGGTGGCAGCGCGAGGCCTTTAGTACCGGTTGGTGGCTCCAACCGGTACTACAGATCATCCTTTAGTACCGGTTGGTGGCACCAACCGGTACTAAAGGCCTGCTCTTCCCGCCTCTTGGCCTGGCCAAAGTTGGCCTTTAGTATCGGTTGGTGCCACCAACCGGTACTAAAAGGTGATCCTATATATATAGCACTTAAGAAAATTTCAGTTACATCTCCCCACTTTCGTCTCCAACCTCTCGACATCGCCGCGCGCCGCTCGATCCCGTCGTCGCCGCCCGTCGCCCGTCGTCCGTCGTCGTCGTTGCTGTCCCCGCCGCCGCCCGTCGTCGTTGTCGTCTCGCGCCGCCGCCCCGAACGCCGCCGCCGTCCGTCTCGTCGCCGCGGTCCCGTACGTCGTCTCTCGCACCCGCGCGCCGGCGCCCCCGCCCCGTACGCCGCCGCCCTCGCCCCGTACGCCGGCACCCCCGCTCGTACGTACGAGGCGGCAGCGTACGGGACGGCGTACACACACATACACACATATACACACACTACACATACACACACACACACACACACACATTTTTTACTTATTTTCTGTTTTCTGTTTTCTGTTTTTTAGAAATTTTAATTAGATATTAATTAGCTAGGTATGTGAGATTTCAACTAGTTGAATAATTAATATAACTAGTTTATTTTTAGTAAGAAAATTGTCGAACTAGTTTATTTAGGTATATGAGATTTGAACTAGTTGAATAATTAATATAACTAGTTTATTTTTAGTAAGAAAATTGTCGTATCTGAGATTTGATTGTCTAATTAAAATATTATAGTTAGATATATATTTGAACTAGTTTATTTTTAGTAAATGATTAGTTGAACTAGTTGAATTAATATATAAAACTAGTTTATTTTTAGTAAATGCTTAGTTGAACTAGTTGAATTAATATATAGAACTAGTTTATTTTTAGTAAATGCTTAGTTGAACTAGTTGAATTAATATAACTAGTTTATTTTTAGTAAATGCTTAGTTGAACTAACTGAATTAATATAACTAGTTTATTTTTAGTAAATGCTTAGTTGAATTAATAGAAGTAGTTGAATTAATTGAATTAGTAAGTGTTTAATGTTTCGCCTAATATGAACATAGGAAATGTCGTCTGACGACGGAAAAAATTTCGGTATGTGCACATACTGTGAAGACGAGCGCGGCCAGTGCGACAAAAATTTCCTTGTTGATGGTAGGCGATTCAGCATCAAGCTGGATGAAACTTTCGAATTCGATACAGTAAGTCACAAGGACAAGTCTGTTTTCGTAATTAAGCATGACTTATATATGCTTCATTTGCCTGACTTATAATTTTTAATTTTCACTATTCTACTAGCGCATCCCATGCCATGCAAGAATTTTTGTCTTGGATAAGATAGGTTTCAAAGATATGGAAACTATGGAGGTAAAGAGAGCTTACCTGAAAACTGAGCATGATGGTTATACTTTCAACGTCAAAGTATACAATGCACATACGTACACCTATTTTGAATGCAAAACTTGGCAAGCACTATGCAAGGCTTATGCATTTGAGCCTGGTATGGTTATCACCTTTGATATTCGTCCGGAAGATGATATTGAAGGTACTAGAGACATATGGGTCGATGTGCAGACGCCTCCAGTTCTACCATTATGTGAGTTCTTCTCAAATATATTTTTGTCTTTGATATTGCTTATTTCAAAAATAACTGACAACTAATTTCTATTGACAGCTTATCTCCATTCAACCAAACATGTCCGGCGCTTGGTAGACGGGACCTTCTACTGTCCCGGAGCTGAACTAAACTGCGAGGAGATAAGTCATTATGTTTCATGGCTTGAGGATCTTCATACTGTCAAGACAAAAAATTTCCTGCACTTGGAAATGTTAGTACTCAAAACGTGCGACCAATAGTGATGGTATTGAACTACGGTCACATCTATTTAGGAATGATGGTAAGATATTTACTATTTGTCCTCAGTGCATATTTTGCATACATATTTTTTTAAAACTTTCATTGCTGAGTATATTAATTAAGTACTATACGATGTTCTTCAACAGGGACTCCCGATGACAGTTGTGCCTCAGGGGATCGAGACTAAAGGTCAGATGTCAATTGTTAGCTTAAGGCCAAGATATCCTGCATTGCACATGAATGCATTCAGGATTTCTAGAAGCGATGAATGCTTAATAGTGAAAGATTGGAGGAAAATTGTTAATGATCGCAGAGAAGTACTAGGGGGCAGAAATGAGAAGCGCAGCCCACGATTAGGAGACAGGTTCATCGTCATGCTCCAGTATGATCAATCAGGAGAGCTATACATGTTCTATGCTATTTTACCAGAGAGAGAGTAGCTAGAAGGAGTGATTTAGCTAGTTCTTCATGCTGCTCTTAATTAGTACTTGGCATTTCATGTCCGTGTTCTTCGTTCTGAACTTAAGTGATTTGCTTTTGTGGTGTTATATATGAACGCTTATAATATCATGACAATCATGTTGAACTCGATGATTGGTTCTACTAGAAATTCTATTTTTATATATATATATATATATATATATATATATATATATATATATATATATATATATATATATGCATAACGTTTACAATGTGTAGTATCGTAAAATACCAGCAAACGAAAAAGAATTAAAATGGAAACACAAAATTAAATGAAAAAGAAACCATAAAACTAAAAAACCCCAAACCTTATAGTACCGGTTGGTGTTACCAACCGTTACTAAAGGGCTCCAGGCCCCCGGAGCTGGCTCGTGCCACGTGGTTGCCCTTTAGCACCGGTTCGTGCAGAACCGGTACTAAAGGGGGGGGGGCTTTAGTGACCACACTTTAGTGCCAGTTATGGAACCGGCACTAAAGGGCCTTACGAACCGGTGCTATTGCCCGGTTCTGCACTAGTGCCTTAGCACTTATTGGACTGCACACATCAAAATGTATTACTTCCAATAAGTTGCTATCTTGTTCCATCTTACTGAAAACGAGGCTTTTCAGTCATCTTGCCCATGTGGTATGATTTGCATATCTCAAGTGATTCAAAATCAAGTGAGTCTAAACGATCCAACTGCATGGAGTTTCTTCATGCGTATACACCAATAGACATGGTTTGCATGTCTCAAACTTTTCAAAAAACGAGTGAGTCCAAAGATCCATCAACATGGAGCTTCTTCATGCGTATTATACCAATATGACTTACATGGCAGTGCCACAAGTAAGTGGTACTATCATTACTATCTTATATCTTTTGGCATGAAAATGTGTATCACTACGATCGAGATTCAATAAACCATTCCCTTAGGTGCAAGACCATTGAAGGTATTATTCAAATAAATAGAGTAACCATTATTCTCCTTAAATGAATAACCGTATTGCGATAGACATAATCCAATCATGTCTATGCTCAACGCAGACACCAAATTTGATGGTAGAGGGAGCGTGCGATGCTTGATCACATCAACCTTGGAAACACTTCCAACACGTATCGTCGGCTCACCTTTAGCTAGTCTCCGTTTATTCCGTAGCTTTTATTTCGAGTTACTAACACTTAGCAACCGAACCGGTATCTAATACCCTGGTGCTATCTAGGGTAATTCTGCTCCAGTGGCTGTTCCCCTTATTACAGAAGCACTTAGTCTCGGGTTTGGGTTCAACCTTGGGTTTCTTCACTGGAGCAACAACTGATTTGCCGTTTCATGAAGTGTCCCTTCTTGCCCTTGCCCTTCTTGATTTCTACTTTCGCGGTGTCAAACATCGTGAATACCTCAAGGATCATCTATCCTTGATATGTTATAGTTCATCACGAAGCTCTAGCAGCTTGGTGGCAATGACTTTGGAGAAACATCACTATCTCATCTGGAAGATCAACTCCCACTCGATTCAAGTGATTGTTGCACTCAGACAATCTGAGCACAATCTCAACGATTGAGCTTTTCTCCGTTAGTTTGCAGGCTAAGAAAATTGTCGGAGGTCTCATACCTCTTGACGTGGGCACGAGCCTGAAATCCCAATTTCAGCCCTCGAAACATCTCATATGTTCCGCGACATTTCGAAAAACGTCTTTGGTGCCTCCACTCTAAACCGTTTAACTGAACTATCACGTAGTTATCAAAACGTGTATGTCCGATGTTCGCAACATCCACAGACGGCGTTTGGGGTTCAGCACACTGAGCGGTGCATTAAGGACATAAGCTTTCTACTGTCCGCATAATCGCTACTGTCAACTTTCAACTATATTTTCTCTAGGAACATATCTAAACAGTGGAACTAAAGCGCGAGCTTATGACATAATTTGCAAAGATCTTTTGACTATGTTCAGGATAATTAAGTTCATCTTATGAACTCCCACTCAGATAGACATCCCTCTAGTCATCTAAGTGATTACATGATCCGAGTCAACTAGGCCGTGTCCGATCATCACGTGAGACGGACTAGTCATCATCGGTGAACATCTTCATGTTGATCGTATCTACTATACGACTCATGCTCGACCTTTCGGTCTCTTGTGTTCCGAGGCCATGTCTGTACATGCTAGGCTCGTCAAGTCAACCTAAGTGTTCCGCGTGTGTAAATCTGTCTTACACCCGTTGTATGTGAACGTAAGAATCCATCACACCCGATCATCACGTGGTGCTTAGAAACGACGAACTTTCGCAACGGTGCACAGTTAGGGGGAACACTTTCTTGAAATTTTAATAAGGGATCATCTTATTTACTACCGTCGTTCTAAGCAAACAAGATGCACAAACATGATAAACATCACATGCAATCAAATAGTGACATGATATGGCCAATATCATTTTGCTCCTTTTGATCTCCATCTTCGGGGCTCCATGATCATCATCGTCACCGGCATGACACCATGATCTCCATCATCATGATCTCCATCATCGTGTCTTCATGAAGTTGTCTCGCCAAATATTACTTCTACTACTATGGCTACCGGTTAGCAATAAAGTAAAGTAATTACATGGCGTTGTTCAATGACACGCAGGTCATACAATAAATTAAGACAACTCCTATGGCTCCTGCCGGTTGTCATACTCATCGACATGCAAGTCGTGATTCCTATTACAATAACATGATCAATCTCATACATCACATATATCATTCATCACATTCTTTTGGCCATATCACATCACATAGCATACCCTGCAAAAACAAGTTAGACGTCCTCTAATTGTTGTTTGCATGTTTTACGTGGCTGCTATGGGTTTCTAGCAAGAACGTTTCTTACCTACGCAAAAACCACAACGTGATATGTCAATTGCTATTTACCCTTCATAAGGACCCTTTTCATCGAATCCGTTCCGAATAAAGTGGGAGAGACTGGCACCCGCTAGCCACCTTATGCACCAAGTGCATGTCAGTCGGTGGAACCTGTCTCACGTAAGTGTACGTGTAAGGTCAGTCCGGGCCGCTTCATCCCACAATACCGTCGAAACAAGATTGGACTAGTAACGGTAAGCATATTGAACAAAATCAACGCCCACAACTACTTTGTGTTCTACTCGTGCAAAGAATCTACGCAATAGACCTAGCTCATGATGCCACTGTTGGGGAACGTTGCAGAAATTCAAATTTTCCTACGTGTCACCAAGATCTATCTAAGGAGAAACCAGCAACAAGGGGAAGGAGAGTGCATCTACATACCCTTGTAGATGCTAAGCGGAAGCGTTCAAGAGAACGGGGTTGAAGGAGTCGTACTCATCGTGATCCAAATCACCGGAGATCCTAGTGCCGAACGGACGGCACCTCCGCGTTCAACACACGTACAGTCCGGTGACGTCTCCCATGCCTTGATCCAGCAAGGAGAGAGGGAGAGGTTGAGGAAGACTCCATCCAGCAGCAGCACAACGGCGTGGTGGTGGTGGAGGAGCGTGCTAGTCCAGCAGGGCTTCGCCAAGCACCGCGAGATATGAGGAGAAAGAGAGGTAGGGCTGCGCCAGCAGGAGAAGAAACTCATGTGTTGGCAGCCCCAAAACCCTCAAGTATATATAGGGGAGAGGGAGGGGGTGCGCCCCCTCTAGGGTTTTCACCCCAAGGGGTGCGGCTGCCCCAATCCCATCTAAGGGTGGCGGCCAAGGGGGGAGAGGGGGGAAACTTGCCCCCCAAGTTAGGTGGAAGCACCCCCTCCCCAAACCCTAGGCGCCTTGGGCCCTTGTGGGGGGGCGCACCAGCCCACCTGGGGCTGGTCCCCTCCCACAATTGGCCCATGCAGCCCTCCAGGGCCGGTGGCCCCACTTGGTGGACCCCCGGGACCCTCCCGGTGGTCCCGGTACGTTACCGATAAAACCCGAAACTTTTCCGGTGACCAAAACAAGACTTCCCATATATAAATCTTTACCTCCGGACCATTCCAGAACTCCTCGTGAAGTCCGGGATCTCATCCGGGACTCCGAACAACATTCGGTAACCACATATAAACTTCCTTTATAACCCTAGCGTCATCGAACCTTAAGCGTGTAGACCCTACGGGTTCGGGAACCATGCAGACATGACCGAGACGTTCTCCGGTCAATAACCAACAGCGGGATCTGGATACCCATGTTAGCTCCCACATGTTCCACGATGATCTCATCGGATGAACCATGATGTCAAGGACTCAATCAATCCCGTATACAATTCCCTTTGTCTAGCGGTATAGTACTTGCCCGAGATTCGATCGTCGGTATACCGATACCTTGTTCAATCTCGTTACCGGCAAGTCTGTTTACTCGTTCCATAACACATCATCCCGTGATCAACCCCTTGGTCACATTGTGCACAATATGATGATGTCCTACCGAGTGGGCCCAGAGATACCTCTCCGTTTACACGGAGTGACTAATCCCAGTCTCGATTCGTGCCAATCCAACAGACACTTTCGGAGATACCTGTAGTGCACCTTTATAGCCACCCAGTTACGTTGTGACGTTTGGTACACCCAAAGCATTCCTACGGCATCCGGGAGTTGCACAATCTCATGGTCTAAGGAAATGATACTTGACATTAGAAAAGCTTTAGCATACGAACTACGATCTTTGTGCTAGGCTTAGGATTGGGTCTTGTCCATCACTTCATTCTGCTAATGATGTGATCCCATTATCAATGACATCCAATGTCCATGGTCAGGAAAGCGTAACCATCTGTTGATCAACGAGATAGTCAACTAGAGGCTTACTAGGGACATGGTGTTGTCTATGTATCCACACATGTATCTGAGTTTCCTTTCAATACAATTATAGCATGGATAATAAACGATTATCATGAACAAGGAAATATAATAATAACTAATTTATTATTGCCTCTAGGGCATATTTCCAACAGCCACGTCCCGCCCCTGTGCGCCAGCGCCCTCGCCGCCCCCACCGTCGCCATCGTCATCGCTAGCCGCCCCCGCTATGAGCCGCCGCACCGCCCTGGCTCTGTTTTTCCATTTTTACTAGTTTAATTTTTTGTTCATATATATATATATATATATATATATATATATATATATATAATGTATATGTGTATGTATGTGGCTATGTGTATGTAGATGTTCAGAATGTATAAAAAAATTGTTCAGAGCATGTTTTTGTTCATATATGTATGTTTGGTTCATATGTGTATTAATGTTTTCATATATGCAAAAGATAGATATTTAGAAAAGTTAGGATTTTTTTCTGTTCATAGATTTTTTGGTGATTTTAGGTTAGTGCATTTTAGGTTAGTGTAGAGGAGAAAGGAAAATAAGGAAAAGGAAGAAAAGAGGAAGAAAGGAAGAAGGAAGAAGAAAAAGGAAAGGAATGAGAGGAAAAAGGAAAATAAGAAGAGGAGTCTTTTTTTTTTCCTTCTTCCTTCTTCCTCTTTTCTTCCTTTTCCTTATTTTCCTTTCTCGAGGGAGAAGAAGAAAAAGAAGAGGAGAAGAAGAAGAATAAAAGGAATAGAGGAGAAAGAAGAAACTTCAACACGAGGGGGGGTACCGATACCCCCTCCCCGGTAACATTATTTTCCCATGTATATGTATGTCGCGTCATTGTCGATATAACCCCCTCGAGATAACTTCGACATGAGGGGCCGGTCGATATATATACCCCCCTCTTGACCGTGATAACTTATACCACGGCAGCACCCCCCTCGGCCCTCTCGCTCGACCAAAACTCTCGAGGACACCCAAACCCTAGAGAGAAAACGATGTTGGTCGTCTCCTACCCCCTCCCACCGTGCCCCTACCCGACAAATTAACTCTCTCGAGGCCACCCAAATTTACCAAGTTAAAAGAGCGTTGTCATCGAGGCCACCCCAAACCCTTGAAGCATTGTGTCGAGGCCACCCCAAACCCTAGAGAAGCAGCATCGAGACCACTAACATGATTCCTTATTGTGATTAGCTAGCTAGTTCTACGTTTTCCACTAATATATATCCATTTGTACCATGTTTGAATAATAATTGACATGTTGTAAATATTTGCAGAAACTATGGAGCACTCCCGAGACGAAGCAACAGAAGCGATGTTGGGGGACATAATCGCACAATGAAGTGATGAAGTTGCGTCATTTCTCAATGACACCAATGGTCAGGAAGGACTGGGTGAAGAAGAGGGCTATGTTCATGATGGCTTCGGCCCATTAATGCCGGTACAAGAAGAGGGCTATGTTCATGATGGCTTCGGTGACATAATGGAGGTACAAGAAGGAGACCGTGCTGACTGCTCCGGTGAACGAACCGAGTCCGTCCAGGTATATATATATATATATTAGTTAAGCCCGTGCTGACTAGTTAATTGATGCATCCATTGTTTTGGTATATGTACACATATTAATTACTCTCGTCTTTCTTCCTTTTAATTTCTAGCCCTCCGGATCGAGCACAACTTCGCTAAGGAGACGAGGCCTGAAGAAAAAGTTGAGCTCGGATGAAAGGTTTGAGATTAGAGAAATCGCGCCCGACGGCGAACTGATTGAACCCATCCGGACAAAGAACGCATTTTCTGCTCAGTGCAGGGTTCTTGTTAGGGACAAGATCCCGATCAGCATCCAGCAAAGGTATAAGCCTAAGGAGGAAGACCCTGAGGTGTCTTATGTCAATGATATGCAGAAAGAAGATCTTTGGACTCAGCTGAAGGCAAATTTCACCCTACCGCCAGAGGAGGATCCGGAGAAGCCAGTTAAAGAGCAATTAATCAAGTCTTGTGCTCTTAAGAAGATGGCAACCCTATTCAGGAGGTGGAGGAAAGAGCTGAACAAGTTTGTCGACAAAGAAGAGACACCAGAATTCATCGGCAAATATGAGAAGATCAAAGATCACTAGCCCGCATTTGTGGCCCACAAGACATCGGAAAAGAGTAAGAAGATGTCAGTGACAAACAAGCTAAATGCTGAGAAGAAGAAGCTTCACCATCGGACGGGGTCAGGTAGCTACCTCAAAGCCCAGCCTAAGTGGTCCAAGGCTGAGAATGATCTGCTTGAAAAAGGGATCGAACCAGAGACAATGAACTGGCCAGACCGTTGCCGGACTTGGTTCTTCGGGGCTGGCAGAACCTTGGACCCTGTATCAGGGAAGTGCCGTTGGACGGACGAGCAACTGAAAATACCATTCAAGAAGCTTCGGCACTATATCAATGCAGCGCAGCGAGGGACGTTCGTTTCAGACAGGGAGAAGGACGAGCTCACAATGGCCCTCGGGAATCTTGAGCACCCTGGACGGACACGAGGCACGCTAGGCTCCATTTCGTGGAAGGTTGGTTTTCGGGACGCGGGGGGTTACAAAACCCACGAGAGGAGGAAGAAACTAGAGCAGGGCCAACTACAGGCGCTGCACGAAAGGGTAATGGGGCTAGAGGAACGAGAAGAGGAACAAGAAGCAGCAGAACGCAGCAAACGACCTGCCGAAGCTTCCCCCGAAGCTACCCCGCCATCTCAGCGGAGAAGCAGCGTGGCTTCCACCGAGCTGCTTCAGCCGGAGCATGTCTTGACGGCTCCTGCCAGCTATCCCGTGGATGCTATCATGGAGTCTCAAAAAATTGTCACATTATGACACGATGGATGAATTTGAAGGTCAAGGCAGCTGTTGGCTCTGTTTATCCTACTGGACCCGGCGCAACTTATCACTGCCGGCCGATTCCAGAAGGTTATGCTAGGGTGATGGTGGATGAAATAATGGAGGGATTTGAGGACCTCCTGCTTGACCACCCTACAGATGAAGGGGAGACTAGGCTGGGTTCTGCTCTGAAGACTCCATGCCTATGGCGGAAGGAGCTCATCAACCTTCCGAACTGGACGCCTCCGCCTCCTTCTCCTCCTCCGGCGAGTTAGGGCACTCCGCCTCCTCCACCGCCTCCTCCTCCTCCTCCGGTGAGTCAGGGCACTCCGCCTCCTCCGCCGCCTCCTCCTTCGGCAGTGACGATCAGGGCACTTGGCCTCCTTCTCCGGTGCGTGGCGGCACTCCGCCTCCTTCTCCGGCGCGTGGCGGCACTCCGCCTCCTGCTCCTCCTGCGCCGGCACGCCCAAGCAGCCAGCAGCCTCCTCCTTCTCCGCCTCGCCAGCAAGGGCGGAAGAGACCCGCCGCCACCATGGCTGCTCCGGTGCGTCATAGTCCTTCTCCTCCGCCTCGTAAGCAAGCACGAAAGAAGACAGACGCCGCAGCTGCTCCGTTTGGTCCGGCGTCTAGCAGCACAACCAGAGGCGGGAGGCAATACTGATACGGTCCACCTCTCAAGCCTCTAGAGAAGTTACTCTACGAGAGGACCGAGGAAGAAAACGCGACAATCGTGCAGACCCACGTGAAGGAGTTCTTTGAAGGGGTGAAAGCAAAGAGACATCCACCTCCGGAGGAGAAGGTAGATCCGGTGAAAGCAAAGTGCACTCTCGATGCCCTGAGGAAACCGGCAAAGTCTCCGCCGAGAACCAACTATGAGCGCATTACTGAACAAACATATCTCCAAGCGGAGTGGTCGGGAAGTATTGTCAGACATCAAAGGTCAAGAGAACGAGCAGCTGCGAAAAAAAATTGACCAGCTCGGCAAACAAGCAAACCAATCGTGCCCCCCGCTCAATGTGTCTAGTGGCAACATCGTCGCTAATGCTCCGAGGATGGTGGCCGGTTATAGCAATCTACAAGATTACCTACCTGACGATCAACTTCCTGATTTCATGGAGGTGGACGAACACAAATACGAGTACGGGAAGCCTCTCATCAAAGATGAAAAATCTCTAACAACGATGATGCGAAGATTCCATAATTGGTACATGAAAACCTGCAGAGAGTCTGCGGGGACGAATAGTTTGTATCTGAACATTAAAGAGGAGCACGACCTCGTTGCAAGTGATCTGTTGTGTGTTCCATTTGAGGAGTTCTTCGCGTTCTTCAATCAAAAGGCCCTCGGTAAATTAACGGTCTTTTGCTACTGCCTGTAAGTACTATTTCTGTCATTAAGTCTTTATATATAGCTTGGCTCTTTCATTGCATGTATTTATAATTAATTATCCTCAATATATTATGCAGATTGAAGATCATCGAGTGCAAAAAACAAGAAATTTATGATATTGGGTTCATTAACACAAATATCATAGATGAATTTCTGGTTAAAAAGCACGACAAAGAGGTCGAGGACAACTTGCTACAATCGTTGAAAATCAAAACAAAGATACCATACTCTTTCCTTACAACGGCGAGTCAGTGTTACTGTCGTGTGCATATTCGGTTTCCCTTATTACTCAAGCGAGGTTATAGTAATGTAATTTATGAGTTATGCATGCGTGCGCAGGTACCACTATGTTCTTCTGGAGATTAAGCTTGAGCGGGGACTAGTAACCGTCTTAGACTCGAGACGAAAAGATCCCGAAACCTATGCGGAAATGACTGAATTGCTCAACAAGTAAGTTCAATCGATCATTATCGCACCATATCGGCAACTTTTTGTCCATTTCATGATATCTCAAGTAATAATAATTATTTTCTTTGTCTTGCAGGGTTTGGAAACAGCTCACCGCAGAAGCTCCGGGACTGCCGAAGGAGCTGCGATATACATACCTGAAAGTAAGTACTACTGGCTAGCTAGTTGCGCACATCTCCCGTTGATTCTATAACTATACTTTCATCAATGCCATTTATAATGCTTCATTATCAGTTTGATTGACCTCTATTTCTCGTAAAGTGCTTGTGGCAGGAACAAGGGAATGATTTCTGTGGATACTACGTGTGCGAGTTCATCCACAACGCGACTTTGAAAAATAAGCGGGGCTACTTTAAAAGACAATATGAAGTGCGTAAGCAATAATATTCACAATTTCATTTTATTACACCATCATTTCTGTTGAGTTTCATTCATATATATGTATTAATTAACCCCCTTCTTCAAATTAGACGTGGCAGGTGCGGAATGAACTCCTAGAACCAGATCGCATGAAAGCAATTCAAGAGGAATTGGTGGGATTCTTTCTTGACCATGTCATCAATAAAGCCGGAGAATACCATGTGGAAGTTGATTTCAATTGCTAGGGGATTATAATTAAGAGATCTTACATATTGTATATGTATGTAGCCAGTAGCGTCGGATAGATAATATGAAAACTTGTTGTTCGACCAATCTCTCGGAGAAGGAGAGGTCGATCGATCACTTCTCTCGGTATGCATGACGAACTTCTGTACTTAATGGTTCCCTTCATTTTCTTACTAGCTAGTGTGTCGAGGGCCTATCTATGTATAGTACATAGCGTCGACCAAGCACGGACATAAGAGAGGACACTTCTCTCTATTAATTAGCTAGCTAACACAATATAGAAACACATAAATTAACCCCCCCAAACCCCCAACCCCCCCCCCCCCCCGCTTTCAAAAAACAAAAACCCCAGCCACTGGAATGCTGACGCGTGGAGGCCTTTTGGTCCCGGTTGGTGCCTCCAACCGGGACCAAAGGCCCCCCTGCCTGGGCTCGGCGCACTGGCCACGTGGAGGCACATCTGTCCCGGTTCGTGATTGAACTGGGACTAAAGGGGGGAGGTATTAGTAAAGACCCATTAGTCCCGGTTCATGAACCGGGACTAAAGGCCCTTACGAACCGGGACAAATTCCCCCTTTTCTACTAGTGAATATTCTTGAGTATTAGCAGTTGAGTTGTCAATTCAACCACACCTGGATAACTTAGTATCTGCAGTAAAGTATTTAGTAGAAAAGTAATATGGTAATAAAGGTAACGGTAGAAAAAGTAATGTTTTTGGGTTTTGTAGTGATTGTAACAGTAGCAACGGAAAAGTAAATAAGCGAAGCACAATATGTGAAAAGCTCGTAGGCAATGGATCAGTGATGGATAATTATGTCGGATGTGATTCCTCATGTAATAGCTATAACATAGGATGACACAGAACTAGCTCCAGTTCATCAATGTAATGTAGGCATGTATTCCGTAAATAGTCATACATGCTTATGGAAAAGAACTTGCATGACATCTTTTGTCCTACCCTCCCGTGGCAGCGGGGTCCTAGCGGAAACTAAGGGATATTAAGGCCTCCTTTTAATAGAGAACCGGACCAAAGCATTAACACATAGTGAATACATGAACTCCTCAAACTAAGGTCATCACCGAGAAGTATTCCGATTATTGTCACTTTGGGGTTGTCGGATCATAACACATAATAGATGACTACAGACTTGCAAGATAGGATCAAGAACACACATATATTCATGTAAACATAATAGGTTCAGATCTGAAATCATGGCACTCGGGCCCTAGTGACAAGCATTAAGCATAGCAAAGTCATAGAAACATCAATCTCAGAACATAGTGGATACTAGGGATCAAACCCTAACAAAACTAACTTGATTACATGGTAAATCTCATCCGACCCATCACCGTCCAGCAAGCCTATGATGGAATTACTCACGCACGGCAATGAGCATCACGAAATTGGTGATGGAGGATGGTTGATGATGATGACGGCGACGAATCCCCCTCTCCGGAGCCCTGAACGGACTCCAGATCAGCCCTCCCGAGAGAGATTAGGGCTTGGCGGCGGCTCCTTATCGTAAAACGCGATGAAACTTTTTCTCTGATTTTTTTTCTCCGCGAAACGGAATATATGGAGTTGGAGTTGAGGTCGGCGGAGCCTAGGGGGGCACGAGATTGGGGGCGCGCCCCCACCCTCGTGGACAGGGTGTGGGCCCCCTGGTCTTGATTCTTTCTCCAGTATTTTTTATATTTTCCAAATAGTGCCTCCGAGGATTTTCAGGACATTCCAAGAACTTTTGTTTTCTACACATAAAACAACATCGTGGCGGCTCTGCTGAAAACAGCGTCAGTCCGGGTTAGTTTCATTCAAATCATGCAAGTTAGAGTCAGAAAAGTAGATACGTTGGAGAAGTATCAAAGCTCTCACCATAAGGGTGACCCCTACATAATTTTGTGGGACCCATGGACATCCCTTATGACTCAGCTTAGGCCTAGGGCGCGTGGGCTGGATGAGTAGAGCCCTTCTAGGCCCATCTGGTTGTCTCCTTTTGCATGTCATTGTGACCCGAGAAAATATTTGGGCCTAATAGTTTTCATATTTTTCCGAGTCAGGAAGTTCCCTAAAAACAAAAAGGTAAGATATGCAACTCTGCCTTTTCGACAATTTTAGTAGGTTAGCCAATAAATATAAAGTTAAATTGATAATTTAGTGGCATGAGAACTTTGAAAATTATAGATACACCTAGTACGTATCAGGTAGCACCAGAGAAGAACCAATATAAATTGTTGTTGTTATTGTGTAATCATTTCAATATGTGTTTGTATTTCTTTGTGCAAGCGTTCATGTTCGTCGGTCATCTTTATAAACAACAGTATTTTGTTATCAACTATACAACAAGCACATGTTTTAGTTTATTACTGAACCAACTATAACACTTAAAACACATTTGACCATGGAATAGAACCTACTGTAAAGAAACATCTAAATGATCTCATGGAAAGCTTCCTGTACACACTTTAAATATTCTAGAAATATTTAGGTACTTATACACAATTATAGACTAGAAACAAGTATCAAGATATTTGATTGACAGCACACTTCAAATATCTCAATGAAAACATTGAAGAGAGAGGGGGAGAGAGAGAGAGAGAGAGAGAAATGATATATATACACACTTTAACTCACCAAGTGTCACAAGTTAATATATACTTTTCTGTTGTTCGTTTACTCGTATATATGCGAATTTGGTTTAAAGATCATTTTAAGGGGCAATATCACAAAAATGAAACCTCAACTACAACAAATGTCTAAGTTTAGTTGAGCACAAATGTATTCTTCAATGATATACATTAAAGCTATATAATCAAAATACTATAATTAATGGCAAGAAAACCTAATAATTTGGTTAATTATGTTCACCAAATAATTTAAAAATAGTTACTAAGATTATCTGTTGTAAAAATGAGCTATAAATAAGTATAAAAGTTTAGTACAAATGTTTTGTACTTGCCTTGCCCCGGAGTTGTTCTGACCCGATATATTTGTAGTAGAATCATGTTGATCCTTCTTTAATAATTATAATATTGGTTACAATATTAACGCCTTTAAACATTATTGGCAAACAAGTTCATCTATTGTATACTCATCTAATAGAAAAATGATTAATTAAATATGTTTATCATTTATTTACAAATCAATTGTATCTTGTGTTAAATTGTAATGTAATAATCATTTAGAGGACTACCCACCCAATTTACATTGGTCCCAACTATAAAAATGCATAATTAATTAATAATTAGTAATTTATTCCACACTAATAATATTCCAATTGAATATATATCATATAATTAGCGAACCAATTAAAATAGCACTTATAAATATCATAGTGCCTAGATGATCAAGCAACACAATGTTGTGGGAATGATATGAGTTATTTTGAAGATAGCTTCTAATTTCCTGTAGAAATGTTAAGAGATTTTTTGAAAATAAACAAGGTTATATAATTGAAATAATACATACAACGAGAAACAATGTGAATGTTTTCCAAAACATAAATTTTTAAAAAATTCGTGAACATTTTTCAAATTTAGGAACTTCTATTGAATTTCAAACTTTTTAACAAATCCGAGAACCTTTTTGCAACCTTGAGAACTTTTATCGAATTTACAAGATCTTTTCGAGTCTATGGACATTTTCCGTGTTTATGAACTTTTTTAAATCCATAAAACTTTTTAGAAAAATTGACAAAAAATTGAGTTCATGATAATTTCATAAATTCATTAAATTTTCCAATTCTGCGATTTTGTAAAAAAAGTTTGTGAATTCTTTCCAAACCGATGAACTTTTTCCAAATTCGTGAACTCTTTTTGAATTCAGGATTTTTGTTCAATTTCATGATTTTTTTAAATCATGAACAATGTTTGTTCTTGATTAACATATTTTCAAATTTGCAACTATTTTGGGTATTCACAAAGATCTTTTTAAAATTTGTGATTTATTTTGGGTTCAAGAACTATTTTTTTAATTCATGATTTTTCTAAAACATTCGGACATTTTTTGAATGTATGAATTCTTAGTCTATAGAAAACTGAAAGTTTTTTTTGAACGAATATCTTGCTGGTCTTTTAGGGCACTTCCCTAGAAGGAGGCGCTAGGAATTTAATCCTGGTAGATCGCCAGTTATCTTGTCGATTCCCAGCGCCGTGTCTGGCATCGATGCAAAGGAAGGCATCGAGCGCTTGCTCCTTTTTTCACGTACAAGAGAACTAGACCCTTCTTTCTAATCTATAGCTCCAGCCGTGGTTAGCGCCCGTTGTTAGCATCAGTCGTTGGACAAGCGGGCGCTAGCTTCGTGGCATTTTTTCCCCACATGATAAGCGCCTGAATAAGTGTCCTGCATTGGACATGCCTTAACTGGCTTGTGCAACTGAATGATAGACCCATTGTGAGAAAAAGGCTATAAAACCAGTCAACCACCGAGTGAACTGAGCTGAGCGCTATATGGGCAGCGGCCCGCCTTAAGGTCGCTTGAGCATGCGTTCTGTGGCGCCCAAAGCGCTGGTTAGAAAATCCCCCGATCCACTGCGTCTAGAGACCTTCTATACAACGGTTCAAGCGCCTGATGAGCCACTAGAGCTCGTGTCGACAGTAGCGGACCATTAACATGATCACTCGGCTGAACGAGATTCTTGGTCGCGGCCAATCCTAGTTTCCATGGGGCATATCTATAAGAGAACTCCTAAACAATGCTCTCGGCGTCGAGTCAAGGTATTGGCGCTCGAAGGCGCACCTAGTGGGTCGGCCCATTAAATCCTTTGATTTGATTGAACGTGGCGCTGGAATGAAAAAAAATAATGAGAACATATGGGAGATTCCCCTGGAACGCGAGGCCAAACATTCGTTAGTTTGCTCGCATCTCACTGGTTGACCAGTTGAAACTGTTCATAAAAAGGTTTTAAAAAGTACACAAAAGTGAAAAGTTCATGAATTAGAAAAACAAAGTTCATCAATTTTGAAAAAAAGTCACTAATTATGAGAAAAATCTCACCGACTTCGAAAAAAGTTTATCAATTTTGAACGAAGTTCATCGAATTTGAAAAAAGATCATTGGATTTGAAAAGAAATCTGTGATTTTGGAAAAAAGTACTCAAATTTGCAAAGCGTTCATCAATGTTGATAAGAAGTTCATTTATTTTGAATGAAGTCCATGCATTTTGAAAAAGAAAAAATTAAAGGAAAAAGAATAAAGGAAGGAGGAGAAGAAAATAGAAAAGAAAGAAAAGAGGTAGAAAAAAGAAAAAAAATACAAACAATGTAAATCAAACAAAAGAAAAGAAGGAAAAGGAAGGAAATAATCACCACGGTAGATGTTTAAACTAATTGAAGGGATCGCGAGTCCGATTCTTGTCGGGCGCGCGTGCCCTTTTGTGCAGTTTTAACAAAGAAAAATGTAAATACGCCGGACCAGAACAGAGGGGTGTGTGTTCCGATTTGCGAATTGCACATTGATGGGCGCATATGGTGCCAAATAGGAATTGCCGGTCTATACCTTGCTTCTTGCGAGTCTCAAGGAAGATTCGTGTGAAGCGAGGCACTAGATGGGCCTGCCCAAGCGCCTGTCGGCGACAGCCTAGTTTTGTTCCTATTGTTTTCCTTTTTTTATTTTTGTTTATATTTTCAAATAAATATTACAAAATGCACTACATTAAAAATTAAAACATGTTAATAAAGCATTTTAAAAATGTTAACAAAGCATTTAAAACATGTTAAAAGTGTATAGCAAAAATATTTCTCCTGTATATGAAAAATGTATACCAAAAATATACTACCTGCTTTGCAATTTTTAATCATTTATTTAAAAAAGTAATCCAAGCAATTTTATTAATGTATTTAAAAATGTAATCAAAGCATTTTAATTTTTTAATGTATTTAAGAAATTTTAAAATTGTATAAAAAAATCTTGACCATGTATTAAAAAATAACTAGTATTTCAAAAATGTTTTTCAAGTATAGAAAAACATGTTGACCGTCTATTCCGAATATGCGGACCTATTGAAGAAATGTAGTCCTATACTGAGAAGTGTTAAATGTGTAAGAGAAAAACAATGAAAACCCGAAAGAATACAAAAGAAAATTGATGAAAAAACATAAAGAAACAGAGAAAATCAAAGAAAATGGAGAACAAATAAATAAAGAAAAGAAAAAAAGCCCGTGAAAATAAAGGGGAAAACAAATGAAAAATGGAGAAAAGAAAAAATCAGTACAAACTGAGAAAGAAACAAAGAAAAAATGGGTAAAAAATCAAGAAAACCAGTGGAAACCCGGTTGTGTTCCTTCAACTTGGGCGTCGTCCTCATCTATCACAAATGTCGACGGCCCTTGCGTCCCTCGCGCACCTCGAGCACGCCTCGATGCAGGCCTTCTCGACGCGCACGTAGCAGATCCGCACCGGGGACGCTGACCGCACCCGCACCCGCAACCGGGACCTGCCTGTTCCGGTCCAAACCGATCAAAAAAAGTTTTAGTGCGCCTTAGAGCATCTTCAAGAGGCGCGCAATGCGCGACGCGCTAAAAAAATGTTTACACCGCCAGAATCGTGAGTTTTTGCGCCCCGTGCAGCGCTGCCTCCAGCGGCCGCTGCAAAATATAACGTGCGCGAGCCGCTCTAGCAGACGCGCTATATTGATTCTTTTTCTACTACAACTCGATACACATTCGACATAAAAACGATAGATAGATGGTACAACGATAGATAGATAGTATACATACATAGATGAAAAAACGAAACGGTACATAGGTAGCCTCCTCCTACGATAAATAAAACGATAGCTAAAAAAACTACTCGTTGTCCTCCCCCTCCGACTCCGACTCGGACTCTGCCTCGGTGATGTCCTCGGACAATGTCTGAATGAAGATGTCAAGGTACCGATCATCGTTGGAGCCACATGATGACGCTTCTCCTAACTCGATGTTGAACTCAGCGACCGCCTTTTACGCATGTCTGTCCTCGCGATAGGGGGCTCGCTCTGCCCTCTTCTCCTCCCTCTCCGCCCTCCTTTGGGCGAAGAACTGCTGCTCGTCGATGACGTCCTGCGGGAACCATTGGCGCCACTGCTCCATGGCTTGCTCGTCCATCTCGGTGAGCCTGAGACGGCGCTAGCGCCTCCGGTTCTCGCGACGATCCTCGTCTGTGATAAGCCGCGAGGGAGGCGCCAGCTCCTTACGGCGCACATACGGTTGTCTGCGGCTCCTCCTCCTTGTATGGAAACGAGATAGATCGGTTATCACTGCTTGATTTCAAGAATGCAATCAGCCTCGATCCGCACCAAGCCTTCATGTCCTGGAACGACCGCAACCACTTTTGCAATTTGGAAGGTGTCCTGTGCAGGGTGAAGAATCCATGTCGCGTCACTTCTCTAAACCTTGCAAGTCGTGGTTTGGTAGGACACATCTCTCCTTCAACCGGGAACCTAACATTTTTGCATTCTCTAATCCTCACCGAGAATACACTCACTGGAGAAATCCCACCCTCCCTTGGTCACTTGCGTCGCCTCCAAACCCTACGCTTGACTAATAACACACTGCAAGGAAGGTTGCCGAGTTTTGCAAACTGCTCAAGGCTCAACGTGGTGCATGTTTCGGCCAATAGTTTAGTTGGCCAACTTCCTGTTTATTTTCTTCCTCACCTTCAGATACTGCAAATTTCACGTAATAACCTCACTGGCACCATCCCAGCTTCTCTTGCTAATATCACAACACTAACAACTGTTATCTGTGCGGATAATCACATCAAGGGCAATCTTCCAAGTTAGTTTGCAGATTTGTCTAGCTTGCAATACATGTATGTAGGTCTCAAGAAGTTGTTTGGCAGGTTCCCACAAGCCATCCTGAATCTTTCTACGCTCATCGGCCTTGACCTTGTTGTCAGTGGTCTAAGTGGAGACGTACCACCATATCTCTGTACCTCTCTGCTCAATCTCCAGAAACTTGTATTGGGTGATAACTTCTTTCTAGGGTGCATTCCTAGTTCACTCACTAATGCTTCCAGTCTAAACTTCATCGATTTTTCGCTTAACAACTTTACCGGATTGGTGCCTGTAAGTGCATCTAGTGCCACCTCTAGTTGGTTTTGGAGTATTGACGACAAACCTGGTTGAGGGACTAATGTGTTTGTGAGAATTGCAGGATAACATAGGTATTAGTCCCTCATTGATTCAGTTTACCTGTCGGAGATGACCCCTAGAAATGTGTGAAGACATTGAAGACAATGGTGGTCAGTGAAGCTATTCACGTTGAAGACTATGACACGATGAGACATTGAGTGAAGACTATGGAGCGCGAAGACTTAGTTGTTTCGTTGTTTCCTTTTCTTCTTTGTTGAGTCATAGGAACCACCGCACTGTTAAGTGGGGTCCAAGTGAACAAAGTCAGAATGACTGAAGTGATGCTCAACCAAATCCTATGTCTTCAAGCGAAGACAATGAGAGAAAATCTTATCCAGAGTCGGATGAGTCAGCTTTACTTGTAGCCCAAGTCAAGTTGTCGCGTGTGTTTGAAATCTGACCGTTGTGACACGTGTCAGTTCCTTAGTGACCCAGGGTCATTTCGGACAAATCAGGTCGGGTTGCCCAGTGGCTATAAATAGCCCACCCCCTACACCATAAATTGGTGGCTGCTCAGAGTTAGTACACGGCTTTTGTCGTTTGAGAGCAACCCACCTCCAAAGCCTTTGAGAGAGAATCCTTGCGAGGACAAAGCCCAAACCACCCAGAGCCCAAAGAGTGTTTGGCATCACTGAAGTCTTTCTGTCCGCGTGATCTGAAGACTTGTTACACTTGAGGACTGTGAATCCTCCAGCCGGTTAGGCGTCGCGTTCTGAGCATCCAAGAGTCATTGTGGATTGCCGGTGAACGAAGTCTGTGAAGGTTTGGAAGTCTACCTTGAAGACTTACCAGAGTGATTGGGCGGGGACTAGGTGTCCTTAGCTCAAGGGGAATAAGGTGAAGACACGGTCTTCTGAGTTGAATCTCAGCCTCCCTAACCAGACGTACAGTTGTCACAGCAACTGGAACTGGTCGAACAAATCCCTGTCCTCCTGAAGCTACTGGTTCTATCTCTCACTTCTCTCTACTTACAGTTTGTCTTCGTGAAGTCATTGCCTGCTTGCATTATCTGTTTGACTTCACTGTGTGACTACCTGTTCTGATTGGCTTCATACTATCTTCCATCCTGATCTTTACTACCTAGCTGCTAATAGTCTTCGTGCTTTCACTTCATTGAATACTTGACTATGGCTTGTCTAGTGTAGTCTACCTTCCGCTGCATACGAATAGTGTCGTTTCTATTGTTTGTCTTCGAAACTCCCATGTTTTGAAGACTTCCATAAAAATTGCCTATTCACCCCCCCCCTCTAGTCAATAACTAGCCCTTTCAATTGGTATCAGAGCAAGGTACTCCCTTGTTCTGTGTGATTCGGTTTAACCACCTGGAGTTTTAGCTATGTCGACTGCAGGGATAATCAAAGTCTCCGCTGCGTGCCCCATCTTTGATGGCACTGAATATCCCTACTGGAAGAATAGGATGCGCATGCATCTTGAAGCCATTGATGTCGATCTATGGTATGTCGTCAAGAACGGCGTTCCCAAGACTGGTGAAGGTGTCACCCCTGCTGATGTCAAGAAGTTCATTCAACTGGACTCTACCGCCAAGAACATCATCTGTGGTCATCTGACCAAAGGACAGTATGGCCGTGTGAGTGCTCTGGAAACGTCGAAGCTAGTCTGGGACTGGCTCTCCAAGGTCAATGAAGGCGTCTCAACTCAACGAGATCAACGGATCAGTACTCTCTGCAACCTCTTCAACCGCTTCAAGAGACATGACAATGAGAATGTCCAGCTCACATTTGATCGCCTCACTGATATCACAAATGAGCTCCAAGCACTCGGCGCCACTGAGATTACGAAGCATGAAATAGTGAAGACACTACTGAGATCTCTTGACAGCTCATTTGACACCTTAGCCCTGATGATACAAGAACGCCCTGACTTCAAGTCTCTCGATCCGTCTGACATACTTGAGAGGCTCAACACACATGAGTACCAGCTATCTGAGAAACGAGATATCTATGGCCCCAACTATGGCCGAACTCGCGCTTTGAAGGCAAAGGCTGCTGCTTCCTCATCTGAAGAAGAATCTGACTGCAGTTCTGGTGATCCTGAAGACATTGGAAAGGAGCTTGCTATGCTTGTGAAGAAGTTCCAGAAATTCACCAAGAAGAAAGGCTTCAGAAAGTCTTCACGATCCAGCTCAAGGAATGATGAAGCTTCTGCCTATGACCACAAGAAGAGAACCTGTCACAAGTGCAAGAAACCTGGTCACTACATCTCTGAGTGTCCACAGTGGGACAATGAGAAGAAGAAGAAGAAGAGCAAAGAATATGATTCTGATGACAAGAAGAAGAAGAAATCCTCAAAGTCTTCTTCCAAGTCTTCTTCCAAGTCTTCATCACACAAGAAGAGCTCATCTGGCAAGGCCCGTGCTTTTGTTGGCAAGGAAATGGATTCAGAGGAGGAGTCTGCTTCTGAGGAGGCGGAGGTGGAGTCTAAGGAAGAGTCTGACTCTGGTGTTGCGAGTCTGGCTCTAGCTACAGCCTACGTCGCCAAGTCCATCTTCAACACTGAAGACAATGGCTCCGTCACCAACGCTGATGATAATGACAAGGACGACTCGCCTCCCACCTACTGCTTCATGGCACGTGGTGCCAAGGTAAAATCACGCGATGCTTACTTTCAAACATCAAGTGAAGATGACTCTGATAGTGAATCCAAACCTAGTTACAAAACACTTGCTAAAATTGCAACTGAACAACAGAAAGCTTTGGAACATACTCAAAAACTGTTAGACAAAAGCGATGACCTGTTGGACGCGGAAATGACCAAGTCTCAGTCCTTAATTGAAGATATCAAAAATCTTCATGTTAAGTACCAGGAACTTGAAGGTCGACATGAATCGCTCTCAACTTCTCATGAAAAGCTTTCCTATGATTATCTTCAAAGGAAGCAGGAACTTGAGAAATTGAGATCGGCTCATGAAGATCTTCAAAAGGAGAACGAGTCACTTCGCGCTCAACAGATCAGTCCCGCTCAGGAAGGATTTGAACCACCATGCTAAAATGCATTGAGCGTGATAACGCTGCCTCTGTTGCTGAATGTTCTACTGCTACTCCTGTTGCAATATCTTCAACTGCTGATGTGGTAACTAACCCCTCTGCTGAGGATACCACTACTATTGCTGATGAGAATGCCAGGTTGAAGACACTGCTTGAGACAGGGATGTACAAAAGTCTCAAAGGGCATCCAACATTATGTGATGTCCTCAAAAAACAGATTGTGAACCGAAACCCTAGGAAAGAGGGTGTTGGGTTCGAGAGGAAAATGAATGTTGATGGGTCGTACTGGAAGCCTGAGCAGTACCCCAAAACCACATGGGTTGCTGCAAAGGAACCTTCAGTAGATCCATCCACCTTATCTGGTTTTACTTGTGCTAACCCCATTATCATTGATGAATCCTTTGATGCAAACTATAAACTGTTTAAGAATCAGAATGGTGAAGTGTTTGCCAGGTATATTGGTACTAACTGCAGGAATGTACCACCTATGAAGAAGATATGGGTACCTAAAAGTTGTCTTGAGAATCTTCCAGTGAATTTCATCATGACACCACCTGTGAAGGAGACAAACCCCATACCAAAGGCTTCATATGGTCCTAAAGCTTCATACAGACCGTGGACTCATCTGAGCCACCCTAACGTCAATGTTTTGCAGGGAAATCATACTCAGACCTATGAATATGAGCATGTTTCATCAAACCGCTATGTTCATAGAACTAAGAACTTTTCTGCTTATTCATATGAGTATTATTAACCCCCTGCAAGGCTATTTACTAGGGCTCCAAAGCCAAAATTCTCAAATGCTGCACTTAGACTCATTGCTTCTAAGCCACCCCTGAAGATGTGGGTGGTTAAGAAAACTTAACTCTCTTTTGCAGGGAAAGGTCTCCAGCCGGAAAACTAAGGCGTCCAAAACAAATGCTGGGGACCTTAAACATCTTGTGGGGCACAAGATAAAATGCCCAAATGGTATTACTATGTACTTTGTTCCAGGATTCCTTGACATTCATCCTATCTATCCTAACCAAGATCTGAACTTCCATGTTCCACTTGTTCATCAAATGTTTTTGCTTCACAACTCACTTGGTGAAGCCTATCCCCTCGTAGGCTATGACACCTCATACTTCAAAATGGATTATGGACAGTGGATGCACTAATCACATGACTGGCGATCAAAGTCTTCTGATGGATTCAACGCTACGTCCATCAGACAAAAGTCACATCACATTTGCTGACACTTGTAAAAGCAAGGTATTGGGTCTAGGTAGAGTTGCAATATCAAGGGATCAGCGCATGGATAAAGTGATGCTTGTTGAATCCCTTGGTTTCAACTTAATGTCTGTCTCAATGCTTTGTGACTTAAACATGATTGTGCTATTTGGAAAATATCGATGCCTTGTGCTAATGGAATCTGACAAGTCTGTAGTCTTTGAAGTATATCGGAAAGATGATCTATATATGGTAGATTTCTCAGCAGGACCACAGATGGATGTATGTCTTCTAGCAAAAGCTTCAGAGTGATGGCTCTGGCATCGAAGGCTAGGGCATGCTGGCATGAGGAACTTGCACACTCTCATGAAGAAGAAGCATGTCGTGGGTATTGAAGGCGTCAAGTTCAAGAAGGAGCATCTATGTGGTGCCTGTGAAGCTGGAAAGATGACCAAGGCCAAGCATCGCCCGAAGACCATCATGACTACATCTCAACCTTTCGAGCTGCTACACATGGACTTCTTTGGCCCTACTCACTACTCTACTCTCAATGCTACTGCTTGTCTCTATGGGTTCGTCATTGTTGATGATTACTCTAGATATACCTGGGTGCATATAATCCTCTACAAGACTGAAGTGCAGGATGTCTTCAGAAGCTTCGCCAATCGTGCCATGACGAACTATGGCATCAAGATCAAGCACATCAGAAGCGACAATGGCACTGAGTTCAAGAACACCGGCCTCGACCTGTATCTGGATACCCTGGGTATCACTCATGAGTTCTCTACTCCCTATACACCTCAGCAGAATGGCATCACAGAGCGCAAGAACAGAACTCTCATTGAGATGGTCCGAACGATGCTTGATGAGTACAAAACTCCACGGAAGTTCTGGCCTAAAGCCATTGACACTGCTTGCCACATCATCAACCGTGTTTATATTCACAAGCTTCTGAAGAAAATGTCCTATGAACTCCTAACTGGTAAGAAGCCAAATGTAAGCTACTTCAGAGTATTTGGTGCTAGGTGCTGGATCAAGGATCCACATCACACTTCAAAATTTGCACCGAAAGCACATGAAGGTTTTATGCTTGGTTACGGAAAGGATTCGCACTCCTACAGAGTCTTCAACCTCTTTCACTATAAAGTGGTTGAAACTGTAGATGTGCGGTTCGATGAGACTAACGGCTCGCAAAGAGAGCACCTGCCAAATGTGCTAGATGAAGTACCTTAAGTGAATCTATCAAGCAGATGGGAATTGGAGATATCATACCTTCTGAGAATCAAACTGAAGAGGAGCTTCTCATTTCTGCACCTAATCAACCTGAAGACAGTGCTCAGCCTGAAGACAATCCCCCAAATAATGGCATTGATCAGCAAGAGCAAAATCTTCGTCCTGTTCATCCCCGTGTTGCAAATGAAGTTCAGATTGAGAAGATAATTGACAGCTTGAATGCACCTGGTCCACTCACTCGTTCAAAAGCAACTCAAAGAGCAACACAGCTAACCAATTTATGTGGGCATTTTGCATTTGTCTCAATCTCTGAACCCAAGAAAGTTGATGAAGCCTTCATGGAACCTGAATGGATTCAAGCTATGCAAGAAGAGCTTAAACAGTTCGAGCTAAATAATGTGTGGGAATTGGTCAAGCGTCCTAATCCTTGGAAGCACAATATCATTGGCACCAAATGGATATATCGCAACAAGCAAGATGAGAATGGTCAAGTGGTCAGAAACAAGGCTCGTCTCGTTGCACAAGGTTACACTCAAGTGGAAGGAATAGACTTCGATGAAACATTTGCTCCGTTGGCAAGGCTTGAAGCCATTCGCATACTGCTAGCCTATGCAAATCATCACAACATTCTTCTGTATCAAATGGATGTGAAGAGTGCTTTTCTCAATGAAAAAATAGAAGAAGAAGTATATGTCGCACAACCTCCTGGCTTTGAAGATCCAAAACATCCTGATATGGTATACAAGCTCAACAAGGCACTGTATGGCCTCAAACAAGCCCCTCGTGCTTGGTATGATACGCTCAAAGACTTCCTGAAGAGCAAAGGCTTCAAACCTGGTTCATTAGATCCTACACTCTTCACGAAGACATACGATGGTGAACTGTTTGTGTGCCAAATCTATGTGGATGACATTATCTTCGGCTGCACCAACAAGAAATATAGTGATGAGTTTGGTCACATGATGCAAGAGCAATATCAGATGTCCATGATGGGCGAGCTGAAGTTCTTTCTGGGTCTCCAAATCCATCGGCAATGCAATGGCATCTTCATATCTCAAGAAATATACCTCAAGGATTGCCTGAAGAAGTTTGGTATGCAAGACTGCAAAGGATACATGACGCCAATGCCAACCAAAAGTCATCTGGGTCCCGACGACAATGGTAAAGAGTTCGATCAAAAGGTATACCGCTCCATGATTGGTTCTTTGCTTTATTTATGTGCATCTAGGCCAGATATAATGCTTAGTGTTTGCATGTGTACCCGATTCCAAGTGGCACCAAAGGAATCGCATCACTTAGCTGTGAAGCGAATTCTTCGACATTTGGCTTACACCCCAACACTAGGATTATGGTATCCGAAGGGCTCAGAGTTTGATCTAGTTGGATTCTCATATGTTGATTATGCTGGTGACAAGGTTGATCGCAAGTCCACATCATGCACATGTCACTTTATGGGACGATCTGTTGTCTGTTGGTCTTCAAAGAAGCAGAACTGTGTATCTCTCTCCACTGCTGAATCTGAATACATTGCTGTGGGATCTTGCTGTGCTCAGCTTCTTTAGATGAAGCAAACTCTCAAGGATTATGGTATACACCTGAAGAATGTGCCACTCTACTGCGACAATGAGAGTGCCATCAAGATTGCCAACAACCTAGTTCAGCACTCGAAGACAAAGCACATTGAGATTCGTCATCACTTTCTCAGAGATCATGTTATGAAGGAAGATATTGATATCATTCACGTCAACACTGAAGAGCAATTGGCTGATATCTTCACAAAGCCCTTGGATGAGAAAAGGTTTTGCAAGTTGCAGTATGAGCAAAATATCTTAGAATCCTCAAATGTCCTGTGAACTGGACACACATCCTAACACTTATGCATTTTGATGACTTAGATGTGCAACACGCAAAGTAACGTATATCTTCAATCAATGAAGACATACACTCTAAGTGTGAATACATTAATGCAAAATTTGACTTCGGAGCACCACGATAATTGTGCACCGTGTCTGGTTCTAATACTTCCTATACGGTGGGTAACGCCACCACCAAACTTTTGTTTGAAGTGTTTCCCTTGACGTTATATTCATGAATCTTTCATCTTGATTTATCTTCATCATGTTGATTTGGTGTTATGCTAGGTATACATATTTTTGTTCTGTCCTCTACGACATTCACTTATGGCTATGACTTCGTACTGAATCTTTTGATTAAGTGAATGTGATTGGACCCTAACCTATCTATGCTTCTACCTCAACTCTATCTATCCAAATCATATGCATTCTATTGAAAACTGTCGATTATCTTCACTGAACCTTGTCAGCCGAAGTCAATCTGACAAACATTTATATTTGTTTTTAATGCTATATCCTAATTGCCTGAAAGCCGGAGAATTCGGAACGACCACCCCGACAGTCCAGGCGTGCGTTGGAACATAGAACAACTTCCAAGGTGTTGCATGCTTGCCACATGCGCTTCAGATGTGAACCGCCAGGGGCACCTGTGTAATTGCGTTGTGCCGTCTCTTTCCTTATAAATACCCGTCACATCTGGTCAAAAATTCTTCTTCCACCTCGCCACCTCTCGAAAACCCTAGCGCCTCCGCTAGCTCTCGACGACGCCGGTGACGAAGCGCTTAGCTGCCGCAACTTCTCCGACGCCGTCCTCACGCCGACCGCGGACCTCATCCTCTCCGCCGTTGCCGTAGGTGTCCTCCGTCGCCAAGTTAGGGAACAAAAGATCGAACTGCTCGGCCTCCAACTTCGCTCCGTCTAGCAGTTCTTCGTGTGGAAATTAAAATTCACTTTTTACAGTCTTTTCGATCTGATGGATTCATCCTTCTTTACCAAAAGTGGTTTCTAGATCTCCAAAGATTGAATCTATCTCCTTATGCATCTCATACTATGCATAGTATATTCACTTATGCTTCTTTACAAGTTAGATTCCTCACTTGTACTTATTCTTGGATTCGTACAAATATGGAACCGACTCTCATCAAACAAGTGAACGTCTTCGCGTTATGAGGTCAATGTCTTCAAACTGATTTATCTTCAAAATCTTCTGAGAATGCATATGACCTCTTCCCCTTCCCTCGCACCTCTAATGTTGTCACAGGTACATGTCCGTGGGAGAATCCCTTGGTTCTCATAGTCTGCATTTGTTTGTAGAATTCTTACAGAGTCACATCAATTCTCCTGAAGCCATTTCTTGTCTAACCAGCCGTTGGAAGCCTTTGCAAGTACTAAAGCCTTTTAGATTAAACTTTATGGCCACTGAAAAGTCAGCAAGAAAGGGTGGCAGAAAGCGCCGTGGGAACACCTCCAAGGATTTGCCTCCAGATTTGCACGAGCTATACAAGACAGACCCAGAGGAAACCTATACAGGACGCAAGAATCGAATCCAGTGGATTCGAAGATATTGGGCAGAGGAATGGTTCAAGTACCTTTTCGTCACAGAAGAGTATGCAGAGAAGAATGCCATCAAGGGACCCTGGGGAGATATTGTATACAAAGATCTTCAACCCCGGTCCCGTTCTAAAGCCATTCAACGAGAATTCTATCCGTGCATGATTCGCGGACCGCAGCCAGAGAACACTGACTCTTCTTCTCTGTTGTGGTGCCGTGAAGACCATCTGTTCAAGCGCAACTACCAGTTCTCCAAAGACTCTGCTGCGAAGAACAAGAAGGCATTAGGACTTGACTTCAACCCTGGTCCTTCTTCACTTTGGGACGATGGCTCCCGTGAAGCCAATGAGAACAGGATCGACCCCTTCTACAATCTTGCTAGCCTCATCACACACATTGCTGTCCAAGGTGCAAATATGGATCATTCTGATGATGATGTTAATTCTGATGCACCAGCTCCTCCTTCTCAGCCACTTAAGCAAAAGAAAGCTAAGGCTTTAAAACCAACTGCTGCACCAAAAGCTTCTCGAGTGAAGCCATTGGCAACTGCCCCTCCTGCTCCAAGTAACACCTCTGAAGATCTCTCTCGCATCTCCAAGAAGCGCGAGAAGCCACAGAAGAAAACTGCTCAAAGATCCAGTCAAGCACTGACACCATCTACCGTTCTGAGGAACGAATCTAAAGCCATTGATCTGTCTTCGGATGAGGAGTTTGGCAACGATGCTCTTGAGCAGCCGATAAAGAGCAAGCAAGAGGCGGAGATCTTCAATGATCTGCCCCTCTTCAATGTGAACATTTTGGACAATTTCATTGATGAATGGTTTGACAATCAGGATCTCAGTTTTGATGATCTTCAACTCCCCATTGGCATCAGCGTCGCCTTCCAAGGCGCAATTGCTCCTGAGCTGGCTCTGGCTCAGCGAATTGTTGAATTGAAGAACAAGCTTGACTTTGAGAAAGAGCAGTTCAAGAAGCATGTGGCCAAGCTTAGTGTGGCTGATGTTCAGAAACTCAAGCTGATGCTGAATGACCTCAAGGAGGCGTTTCGTAAGAAATGTGAAGAAGTGATGTCTACTACACAACCTTCTTCTTGTAGACGTTGTTGGGCCTGCAAGTGCACAGGTTTGTAGGACAGTAGCAAATTTCCCTCAAGTGGATGACCTAAGGTTTATCAATCTGTGGGAGGCATAGGATGAAGATGGTCTCTCTCAAGCAACCCTGCAACCAAATAACAAAGAGTCTCTTGTGTCCCCAACACACCCAATACAATGGTAAATTGTATAGGTGCACTAGTTCGGCGAAGAGATGGTGATACAAGTGCAATATAGATAGTAGATAAAGGTATTTGTAATCTGAAATTATAAAAACAGCAAGGTAGCGAACGATAAAAGTGAGCGTAAACGGTATTGCAATGGTAGGAAACAAGGCCTAAGGTTCATACTTTCACTAGTGCAAGTTCTCTCAACAATAATAACATAGATAGATCATATAACAATCCATCAACATGCAACAAAGAGTCACTCCAAAGACACTAATAGCGGAGAACAAACGAAGAGATTATGGTAGGGTACGAAACCACCTCAAAGTTATCCTTTCTGTTCTATCTATTCAAGAGTTCGTAGTAAAATAACATGAAGCTAGTCTTTCCGCTCAATCTATCATAGAGTTCATACTAGAATAACACCTTAAGACACAAATCAACCAAAACCCTAATGTCACCTAGATACTCCATTGTCACCTCAAGTATCCGTGGGCATGATTATATGATATGCATCACACAATCTCAGATTCATCTATTCAACCAACACAAAGTACTTCAAAGAGTGCCCCAAAGTTTCTATCAGAAAGTCAAGACGAAAACGTGTGCCAACCCCTATATGCATAGGTTCATGGGCGGAACTCGCAAGTTGGTCACCAAAACATACATCAAGTGGCACATGATATCCCATTGTCACCACAGATAATCACGGCAAGACATACATCAAGTGTTCTCAAATCATTAAAGACTCAATCCGATAAGATAACTTCAAGAGGAAAACTCAATTCATCACAAGAGAGTAGAGGGGGAGAAAAATCATAAGATCCAACTATAATAGCAAAGCTCGTGATACATCAACATCGTGCCATAGAGAGAACACGAGAGAGAGAGAGATCAAACACATAGCTACTGGTACATACCCTCAGCCCCGAGGGTGAACTACTCCCTCCTCCTCATGGAGAGCGCCGGGATGATGAAGATGGCCACCGGTGATGGGTTCCCCCTCCGGCAGGGTGCTGGAACGGGCTCCCGAGAGGTTTTTGGTGGCTATAGAGGCTTGCGGCGGCGGAACTCCCGATCTATCTTGATATTCGATGTTTTTAGGGTACGTAGGCTTATATAGGCGAAAGAAGTCGGTCGGGGGAGCCTCGAGGGGCCCACGAGAGGGTAGGGCGCGCCCAGGGGGTGGGCGTGCCCCCCTATCTAGTGGCCTCCTCGATGCTCTTCTGATGTGAACTCCAAGTCTCCTGGATCATATTCTTCCTAATAATCACGCTCACGAAGGTTTCATTCCGTTTGGACTTCGTTTGATATTCCTTTTCTTCGAAATACTGAAACAGGCAATAAAACAGCAATATGGGTTGGGCCTCCAGTTAATAGGTTAGTCCCAAAAGTAATATAAAAGTGTATAATAAAGCCCATAATCATTCAAAACAGATAATAAAATAGCATGAATGCTTCATAAATTATAGATATGTTGGAGATGTATCAGCATCCCCAAGCTTAATTCCTACTCATCCTCGAGTAGGTAAATGATAAAGAAAGAATTTATGAAGTGTGAATGCTAGAAGGTGCACAAGTTTGATCAATGATAATTGCAATCACCTTTTCTAGCATGATTATATGTCATAACAGTAGTTCATCTCATAAAACTTCTCAGGAATAAGTAACAAGTAATTCACATGTTAAAGCATAGACCATAAACTTTCTTCAAAACTAGCAAACTTCATTCTTAGTCATCAAACAATTGCAATTCATCTTATTTTCAGGAATAGCAAACTCCGCATACTCAACTATCATATAGTCTTCTACAATTGCTAACACTCACGCAATACTAATGGTTATGGAGTTTTAATCGAACACTGAGAAAGATAGGGGCTTATAGTGTTGCCTCCCAACGTATTCACCTTTGGGTGATGTCAACAATAATAGTTCATGCTAACTTACATCCAATTGGATATATATATTAGGATCACCCCAACACAAAGTGCTTGCCAAAGGATAAAATGAAAAAGGGAAAGGTGAAGATCACCTTGACTCTTGCATAAAGTAAAAGACATAAAGTAAAAGATAGGCCCTTCGTAGAGGGAAGCAGAGGTTGTCATGCGCTTTTAGGGTTGGATACACAAAATCTTATTGTGAAAGAACGTCACTTTATATTGCCCCTTGTATATGGACCTTTATTATGTAGTTCGTCGCTTTTATTGCTTCCATACAAAGATTGTACAAAGATTATTTTCTCCGCACTAATAAGTCATGCATAATTAGAGAGAAATTTTTATTGCTTTCACCGATGACAACTTACTTGAAGGATCTTACGCAATCCATAGGTAGGTATGGTGGACTCTCATGGCAAAACTGGGTTTAAGGATATTTGGAAGCACAAGTAGTATCTCTACTTGGTGCAAGGAATTTTTGGTTCGCATGAGGGGGAAAGGCAAGCTCAACATGTTTGAATGATCCATGACAATATACTTTAACTGAGATGTGAGAAAACATAACCCATTACGTTGTCTTCCTTGTCCAACATCAACTCTTTAGCATGTCATACTTAATGGGTGCTCACAATTATCAAAGATGTCTAGGATAGTATATTTATATGTGGAATCTCTCTTCCTTAAATATTCTTTCATGAATTGTTCAAATGACCAATACAATGCTTGCTAACCTTCAATAAATTTACAACCTCTACTTCTTAGATGTGAAGTCATTACTCCCCATGGGATAAGCAAATGATACATATATAATTTCAGATTTACGGCATTCAACTCATTCAACCATTTACTCATAGGATAGAAGTGAAGCACACGAGTAAATGACAAACTACTCCAAAAAGATATAAGTGAAGATCAATGAGTAGCTAAATAATTATGTAACTATGTGAAGACTCTCTCTCATTAAAGAAATTCAGATCTTGGTATTTTATTCGAACAGCAAGCAAAACAAAATAAAATGACATTGCAAGGATAGCACAACTCATGTGAAGAAGCAAAAACTTAGGCTCAACTGATACTAACCGATAGTTGTTGAAGAAGAAAGGTGGGATGCCTACCAGGGCATCCCCAAGCTTAGATGATTGAGACTTCTTGAAATATTATCTTGGGGTGCCTTGGGCATCCCCAAGCTTGAACTTTTGTGTCTCCTTAATTCCTATCATATCATGGTTTCTCTTTTTATCAAAATCTTCATCCACAACAAACTCAACAAGAACTCGTGAGATAGGTTAGTATAAACCAATGCAAAACCTTATCATTTTCTACTGTAACAAATCACTAAAATTATTATTCAACATTTCATACTAAATTCCCCTGCATATTTAACACTCCTATCCTCAAATAGAATCATTAAACAAGCAAACATATGCAAACAATGCAACCATAACAGCAATCTGCCAAAACAGTACAGTCTGTAAAGAATGCAAGAGTATCAATACTTCCCTAACTCCACAAATTATGAGAAAAATACTATGCTGTAGAATATTTATCATAGCTCAATATTCAAAAAGATTCAACATTATACCATTCTCTAACTTTTCTAGGGAATTTTTGCAACAGCGGTAAACTTTCTGTTTTCAAACAGCAACATGTATACTTGCAAAATAAGCATGGTAAAGGCTATCCTTGACATTTTTATTGAAACTAAAGATGCAAAACATTATTCTAAATAACAGAAAGCAAATACTAACAAGAGAAAATGACACTCCAAGCAAAACACATATGATGTGGTGAATAAAAATATAGCTCCAAGTAAAGTTACCGATGAACGAAGACGAAAGAGGGGAGGCCTTCCGGGGCATCCCCAAGCTTAGGCTCTTGGTTGACCTTGAATATTACCTTGGGGTGCCTTGGGAATCCCCAAGCTTAGGCTCTTTCCACTCCTTATTCCATAGTCCATCGAATCCTTACCCAAAACTTGAAAACTTCAACCACACAAGACTCGACACAAAACTCGTAAGCTCCGTTACTATAAGAAAATAAATCACCACTTAGGTACTGTTGTGAACTCATTATAAATTCATATTGGTGTAATATCTACTGTATTGTAACTTCTATATGGTTCATACCCTCCGATACTACTCATAGATTCATCAAAATAAGCAAACAGCACATAGAAAACAGAATCTGTCAAAAACAGAACAGTCTGTAGTAATATGTATCAAACGTATACTTATGGAACTCAAAAAATTCTGAAATAAATTGGTGGACCTGAGGAATTTGTCTATTAATCATCTTCAAAAAGAATCAACCTAAAATCACTCTCCAGTAAAAAAATGGCAGCTAATATCGTGAGCGCAAAAGTTTCTGTTTTTTACAGTAAGATCACATAAACTTCACCCAAGTCTTCCCAAAGGTTCTACTTGGCACTTTACTGAAACAAAAGCTATAAAACATGATTACTACAGTAACATAATCATGTGTAAACACAAAAACATTAAGGATAAATATTGGGTTGTCTCCCAACAAGCGCTTTTCTTTAATGTCTTTCTAGCTAGGCATGATGATGGCTATGATGCTCACATAAAAGATAAGAATTGAAACATAATGGGAGAATCATGAAGCATATGACTAGCACATTTAAGTCTAACCCACTTCCTATGCATAGGGATTTTTTGAGCAAACAACTTATTGAAACAATAATCAACTAGCATAGGAAGGTAAAACAAGCATAGCTTCAAAATTTTAAGCACATAGAGAGGAAACTTGACATTATTGCAATTCCTACAAGCATATGTTCCTCCCTCATAATCATTTTCAGTAGCATCATGAATGAATTCAACAATATAACCAGCACCTAAAGAATTCTTTTCATGATCTACAAGCATAGAAAATTTACTACTCTCCACATAAGCAAAATTCTTCTCATTCAGAATAGTGAGAGTACCATAAGAGACTTGAACACCAAAAATTGTTTCCACATTAAAAGAGTAATGTTCAGAAAAAGGGTAATCATAATCATGACAAGTTTTATAAATATAATCATCACTACTTTTTATAGCATAAGTTTCATCACAATAATCATCATAAGTAGCAACTTTGTTCTCAACATAATCGATTGAAACCACTTCCAAGATAGTGGAGTCATCACTAAATAAAGTTGACACTCTTCCAAATCCACTTTCATATTCATCACAATAAGATTCAACATCCTCCAAAATAGTGGGATAACTACTTCCTAAAGTTGACACTCTTCCAAACCCACTTTCATCAATATAATCATCATAGATAATAGGCATGCTATCATCATAACAACTTTGCTCATCAAAACTTGGGGGACAAAAATATCATATTCATCAATCATAGATTCCCCAAGCTTGTGGCTTTGCATATCATTAGCATCATGGATATTCAAGGAGTTCATATTAACAACATTGTAATCATGCTCATTATTCAAAGATTTAGTATCAAACATTTTATAGACCTCTTCTTCTAGCACTTGAGCACAATTTTCCTTTCCATCATACTCACGAAAGATATTAAAAAGATGAAGCGTATGAGACAAACTCAAATCCATTTTTTTGTGGTTTTCTTCTATAGACTAAACTAGAGATAAAACAAGAAACAAAAGATTCGATTGCAAGATCTAAAGATATACCTTCAAGCACTCACCTCCCCGGCAACGGCGCCAAAAAAGAGCTTAGTTGACGGGGTGTGAGTGACGCTTACCTAGCCTCCCCGGCAACGGCGCCAGAAAAGAGCTTGACATCTACTACACAACCTTCTTCTTGTAGACGTTGTTGGGCCTGCAAGTGCACAGGTTTGTAGGACAGTAGCAAATTTCCCTCAAGTGGATGACCTAAGGTTTATCAATCCGTGGGAAGCGTAGGATGAAGATGGTCTCTCTCAAGCAACCCTGCAACCAAATAACAAAGAGTCTCTTGTGTCCCCAACACACCCAATACAATGGTAAATTGTATAGGTGCACTAGTTCGGCGAAGAGATTGTGATACAAGTGCAATATAGATAGTAGATAAAGGTATTTGTAATCTGAAATTATAAAAACAGCAAGGTAGCAAGCGATAAAAGTGAGCGTAAACGGTATTGCAATGGTAGGAAACAAGGCCTAAGGTTCATATTTTCACTAGTGCAAGTTCTCTCAACAATAATAACATAGATAGATCATATGACAATCCCTCAACATGCAACAAAGAGTCACTCCAAAGACACTAATAGCGGAGAACAAACGAAGAGATTATGGTAGGATACAAAACCACCTCAAAGTTATCCTTTCTGTTCTATCAATTCAAGAGTTCGTAGTAAAATAACATGAAGCTATTCTTTCCGCTCAATCTATCATAGAGTTCATACTAGAATAATACCTTAAGACACAAATCAACCAAAACCCTAATGTCACCTAGATACTCCATTGTCACCTCAAGTATCAATGGGCATGATTATACGATATGCATCACGCAATCTCAGATTCATCTATTCAACCAATACAAAGTACTTCAAAGAGTGCCCCAAAGTTTCTACCGGAAAGTCAAGACAAAAACGTGCGCCAACCCCTATGCATAGGTTCATGGGCGGAACCCGCAAGTTGGTCACCAAAACATACATCAAGTGGCACACGATATCCCATTGTCACCACAGATAATCACGGCAAGACATACATCAAGTGTTCTCAAATCATTAAAGACTCAATCCGATAAGATAACTTCAAGAGGAAAAATCAATTCATCACAAGAGAGTAGAGGGGGAGAAACATCATAAGATCCAACTATAATAGCAAAGCTCGCGATACATCAAGATCGTGCCATAGAGAGAACACGAGAGAGAGAGATCAAACACATAGCTACTGGTACATACCCTCAGCCCCGAGGGTGAACTACTCCCTCCTCCTCATGGAGAGCGCCGGGATGATGAAGATGGCCACCGGTGATGGATTCCCCCTCCGGCAGGGTGCTGGAACGGGCTCCCGAGAGGTTTTTGGTTGCTACAGAGGCTTGCGGCGGCGGAACTCCCGATCTATCTTGATATTCAGTGTTTTTAGGGTACGTAGGCTTATATAGGTGAAAGAAGTCGGTCGGGGGAGCCTCGAGGGGCCCACGAGAGGGTAGGGCGCGCCCAGGGGGGTGGGCATGCCCCCTATCTCGTGGACTCCTCGATGCTCTTCTGACGTGAACTCCAAGTCTCCCGGATCATATTCTTCCTAAAAATCACGCTCCCGAAGGTTTCATTCCGTTTGGACTCCATTTGATATTCCTTTTCTTCGAAATACCGAAACAGGCAATAAAACAGCAATATGGGTTGGGCCTCCGGTTAATAGGTTAGTCCCAAAAGTAATATAAAAGTGTATAATAAAGCCCATAATCATTCAAAACAGATAATAAAATAGCATGAATGCTTCATGAATTATAGATACGTTGGAGACGTATCAAGAAGCCAAAGGTTCAAGAGAGCGCATTAAAAATCTTGCTGCCAAGTGTGTTCAAGCTTACAACAAAGCTGAAAAGCGCAAGGCACTTGGGCGTCCACGCATTGACCCCAAGATGGCTGCCAAAAAGAAGAAGAAGTCTACTGTGGCCCCAACTGAAGCTCCAAGGCGGGAAGAACCTCACATTGTCTTCCCGGCGAGCATGACATGCTCAAAGCCTAAGGTCCCCACAGTGGCTTCAGAACAGAACAAAACCAAGGCAGCTGAAGCTGAAGCCAGAAAGTGAAAAATCAAGAACACCGCTGATGATGCACCACCCCCCAAGAAGAGAAAAACCAAGAAGAAAGATCGGGTTGCTCCCAAAGAGCCCCTTGTTGTCGAGCCCATTGCTTTTGCTCAGCGTTAGTTGATAATACATGAGTCTGCTTCCACAGAGGCTCCTGAAGCTCAAGAAGTTCCAGTCGTTGACCCCATCGCGACTGAAGACATTGGTCCTCACGACAATGTAGAAGATGATGAAGTCCTTCCTCAAATTGAGTGCCCAATGGTATCATCGCCTGTTCTCATGAACAGCAAGCTCATCAGCATTGGTCGTCCTTTGACGCCAATCTCTCAAGATGCCTCATGGGCCGATCGCCCGCAACCAGCAACTCCTAGTCAAGATTCACCAAGTACACCCCGTCCTCCACCAGCGCAAGTCACCAGTCCGATGGTGAATCATGATAATTACATGGAGACCACACCCTCGCCAAAGGCGTCACCCGTGTTTCAACGGCTTCGCAAAGGTCTAAGGCCATCTATCTCCATGACTACCATCACAGAGGAAGACTCCAACTAGTCCAACTCAGTGGCACGTCAAGTGTTCCCTGAAGACAATCCTTCTGTGGCAGTTCAAGTGTCTGAAGCTAATGCTTCTGAAGACAATCCGGCTGCATCAGCCGATGAAAGACAAGGAGAAGAAGAATGTGTTTCTACTCCCCCTACCACCCAAGAAGTTGTTCTCGAGGAGAACGTGTCTGTGCCCGACCCTCCAGCTACTCAAGTGGAGGTTGAGAATCCTGAGGCGGCCACCAACATCACTACTGAAGCCAATGACGTTTTCATGGCTGAAGATAATGTGGCGCCTACAGTCAACACTGTGGATGAAGCCAATGATGCACCTGCCACACTAATGTGCAGCCTGACACCATTGCCAATGCATCTGCTCATGTCCCGCCTCCAAGGCATCATACCATTGAGCAAGCATTCTATAAAGGCGAGCTAGTCACAGTGAGATGGCCAATTCTGGTTCCTCCGCCTGCTCCCGGACCTCAATTTTATTATCATGTGGAGCACAAGCCATAGATTCAGAAGCCAAATCCCAGATTGCCACGGTTTCCAGGTACTGCATTAGCACCAGGCTCATTCAATGTCAACGGCTTCATTGCACACAACACCTTCTTTGATAACGCCAAGAACCCATATTCCAAGCCAAGAATATCATCAGATCGATTCTAGAGTTATCAGCAACGCAGCTACTACTCATGCGTTCTATACAACCAAGGGCGCATATTTCCTCATATGTGTCTGGATTCTGAAGCCATTGCTGGCCTGGCCTGCTTAGAAGAAGCACTTGACTGTTTTCGAGATGCGGGCCTGCTCCAGTTTGTCACTGATAAGGAGCATTGGAATGAAGAACTTCTGCTACAATTTTATGCAACTCTCCACATTCGCGGCTACAAGAGGGATCCAACGACATGGGTCCTTGAGTGGATGAAAGGCAATGTCCATCATGAAGCCAAAGCCTTTGACCTCATTGATCTTACCGGCCTGTCCACTCCAGGAGAACTCTATGAACCTGGTTGTCAGCTTCACCGCGATGCATTGGAGAGCATCTTTCAGAAGCCAGAGCCCAACATGAGCCAAATGCTAAGTATGATGAAGCCATTGCCCCAGGATGCTGAATATCCAAAGGAATTCTTTGTTGAAGACCTAGAGTATCTGCCCCGCACCATGTATCACATCATTAGGCGAACTCTATGGCCCATCAAAGGGCATTCCTCCTCAACAAAGCTTGAAGGTGCAATGAAGACGTTGGTCTTCTATATTCTCAATGGCAAAAGCTTCAATACTCAGGATTTCTTCATTCGTCAGTTTGCTGCATCTGGCTCTGACATATTTGGTCTGAAGTTTTATGCTCCTTGGATTATGCGTCTGATCAAGCTTCACTCTGCCATTGACTATCAGCCCTCTGCACGCAACCATCTCATATTTCTACCAGAGGTTGATATGTCCATTGAAGCCATTTACCCAGAGCCTACCAAGGAAGCACTATATCTTCACAATGCAGATCGTCAGAGCTTTTCCCGGCATGTTGAAGGTGTTCAGGTTGCTTCTCGTGTTTATCCTCTGGCCGGCAACACTCGCCGTGCACGCACTGAAGCCAGAGAAAGCACTATTACTCCAAGGCCTCGGAAGCGATCTCGTGTGCTCAATGACCGAGAGCTTCTCGTGGCCTTGCATCAAAAACATGGCAAGCATCATTATTGGCTCAAACGACAAATGCAAAGTCTCTTGGTGGATGTCAATTGCATTCGCAATCTTGCCACCAAGAATTCCTTTGTCACTCATGAAACCTGTCGGAGGTCTTGGAAGAGTCTGACATTGCTCTGTGCAGAAGCTGATCTTCAAGACGATGGCTTCACCGAAAGATTCAAGTTCGACTCCACTCCTCCCAGGAATGCTGTCTTGCGTCGAACCCCGTCTCTTGAAGATTCAGAGTACTCCTCCTCCGCAGCTCCCGTCAATGCCAGAGTCCTTGATGGCGACGATGATGCTACTTCACCACCGCCACCGTCGGCGCATATCGACACTTCACCAAGTTCTTCTGCACCACCAAACCTCAACGACGACCCTGCTGCTTCACCTACTCCTCATGGGAACGAGTAGTGACTATGTCTTCAAACCTTTTGGTCCTTACTGACAAAAGGGGGAGAAGCATATGTTGATAGTCTTCAAGCGGGTCCATATGGGTGGTTTCTATACTTTTGCCTAGTGTTTACAACTCTCTTTTTTCTTGATACATTTGGTTCTTTGAGTTGTAGCACTTAATCGTGATGGTCGTCTACTACTTTTTCTGCTATTCTGTGATGCGATGATAAATTCCGCTTGTGCGATGATAAATCCCGCATGAAGTCATTTCGCAGTCGTCCATTTTTCATTATGCATGTCATTATTATTGTATATCTGTTCATGCATGATGTATTGTCTTCATATGGTGAAGAGGATCTCCACAAGTACAACCTGCCATGTGCATTTACATTCCAAAGCAAAACAAGTATATGCACATCTTCAGGGGGAGCCTGTTTGCCACCTGTGAAGACAATATATTAATCCTTTACATTTCACATACTTTTATCCCCGTTGAAAACTTCAACCAGTTTGTCATCAATCACCAAAAAGGGGGAGATTGTAAGTGCATCTAGTGCCACCCCTAGTTGGTTTTGGAGTATTGACGACAAACCTGGTTGAGGGACTAATGTGTTTGTGAGAATTCCAGGATAACGCAGGTAGTAGTCCCTCATTGATTCGGTTTACCTGCTAGAGATGACCCCTAAAAATGTGTGAAGACATTGAAGACAATGGTGGTCAGTGAAGCTATTCACATTGAAGACTATGACACGATGAGACATTGAGTGAAGACTATGGAGCGCGAAGACTTAGTTGTTTTGTTGTTTCCTTTTCTTCTTTGTTGAGTCATAGAAACCACCGCACTGTTAAGTGGGGTCCAAGTGAATAAAGTCAGAATGATTGAAGTGATGCTCAACCAAATCCTATGTCTTCAAGCGAAGACAATGAGAGAAAATCTTATCCAGACTCGGATGAGTCAGCTTTACTTGTAACCCAAGTCAAGCTGCCGCGTGTGTTTGAAATCTGACTGTTGTGACACGTGTCAGTTCCTTAGTGACCTAGGGTCATTTCGGACAAATTAGGTCGGGTTGCCCAGTGGCAATAAATAGCCCACCCCCTACACCATAAATTGGTGGCTACTTAGAGTTAGTACACGGCTTTTGTCATTTTGAGAGCAACCCACCTCCGAAGCCTTTGAGAGAGAATCCTTGCGAGGACAAAGCCCAAACCACCCAGAGCCCAAAGAGTGTTTGGCATCACTGAAGTCTTTCTGTCCGCGTGATCTGAAGACTTGTTACACTTGAGGACTGTGAATCCTCCAGCCGGTTAGGCGTTGCGTTCTGAGCATCCAAGAGCCATTGTGGATTGCCAGTGAACGAAGTCTGTGAAGGTTTGGAAGTCTACCTTGAAGACTTACCAGAGTGATTGGGCGGGGACTAGGTGTCCTTTAGCTCAAGGGGAATAAGGTGAAGACGTGGTCTTCGGAGTTGAATCTCAGCCTCCCTAACCAGACGTACAGTTGTCACAGCAACTGGAACTGGTCGAAAAAATCCCTATCCTCCTGAAGCTACTGGTTCTATCTCTCACTTCTCTCTACTTACAGTTTGTCTTCGTGAAGTCATTGCCTGCTTGCATTATCTGATTTACTTCACTGTGTGACTACCTGTTCTGATTGGCTTCATACTATCTTCCATCCTGATCCTTACTACCTAGCTGCTAATAGTCTTCGTGCTTTCACTTCATTGAATACTTGACTATGGCTTGTCTAGTGTAGTCTACCTTCCGCTGCATTCGAATAGTGTTGTTTCTATTGTTTGTCTTCGAAACTCCCATGATTTGAAGACATTCCTAAAAATCGCTTATTCACCCCCCCCCCTCTAGTCAATAACTAGCCCTTTCAGTGCCCACCATGATTGGCAAACTTACCAAACTCCCTGCTTAAATCTTGAATACAATCAGCTGGAAGCACATAGCAAGCAAGACTGGGAGTTTTTGGCTAGCTTATGCAACTGCACCGAGCTATATATATTCTCTATAGGTCAAAATCGCCTATCGGGGAATGTACCAAGTTCATTAGTTAACATTTCAAAGAAGAAAATCAACTATCAGGAGATTTTCCTTCCGGCATAGCAAACCTTCGCAACCTGATTGTTGTATCAATGGTGGGAAATTGGTTTACAGGTGTGGTTCTCGAGTGGATTGGAACTCTCAAAAGTCTGCAGAGAATAGTTTTAAACACAAACTTCTTTACTGGGGCCATTCCATCATCCTTGTCAAACTTGTCTCAAATAGGAGTTATCTATCTATACTCGAACTAGTTCATTGGCTAGATACCTCCTAACTTTGGAAACTTTCCAATGCTGCAATATTTGGACATTTCCAAAAACAATCTTCATGGTAGGGTTCCGGTGGAGATCTTGAGAATCCCAACATTTGTAATTGAATTATCTTTCAATAACCTTGTTGGATAACTTCCTACCGACATGGGTAATGCCAAACTACTTGTATATCTGGTACTTTCATTAAATAAACTATATGGAGATATTCCAAGCACTCTCAGTGATTGTCAAAGTTTAGAATACATTGAGTTAGACTCGAATAATTTCAGCGGAAGCATTGCCACTTCATTAGGCAACATAAGCAGCCTAAAAGTTTTAAATATTTCTGCCAATAACTTAACGGGGTCAATACCAACATCTCTTGGCAACCTGCAACTTCTTGAGGAACTAGACTTGTCATTCAACCATCTTCATGATGAGGTTCCAACTAAAGGGATTTTCAAGAATGCAACTATCATGCGGACTGATGGAAATCAAGGGCTTTGTGGTGGGGCGTTGGAGTTACACATGCTAGCATGCCTTCAAATTCAACTAAAAACAAGGGTTCTTTGGTTGTCAAAATAGTTATCCCAATAGCCATAATGGTGTCACTTGCTATGGTCATATTTGGCTCTTGGCTTTGGAGAGGAAAATACATGAGCAAATATATATCTCAACCATCATTTGCTACAAAATTTCCCAAAGTTTCTTACAATGATCTAGCCAGAGCAACACAGGGATTGTCAACGTCCAACTTAATTGGCGGAGGGAGATACAGTTATGTATATCAAGGAAAACTAGTTGAAGATGATATTGATGTGGAAGTTTTCAACCTAGAGACAAGAGGAGCACAAAAGAGCTTCATCGCAGAATGTAATGCATTGAGAAATGTGCGACACCGTAATTTGGTTCCTATCCTAACTGTGTGCTCAAGCATTGATTGTAATGGGGCTGAGGGAGTCCCGGATTAGGGGTTGTCCGGATAGCCGGACTACCATCATCGGCCGAACTATCATCGGCCGGACTATCATCATCATCGACCGGACTCCAAGACTATGAAGATACAAGATTGAAGACTTCGCCCCGTGTCCGGATGGGACTTTCCTTGGCGTGGAAGGCAAGCTTGGCGATACGGATACGTAGATCTCCTACTATTGTAACCGACTCTATGTAACCCTAGCCCTCTCCGGTGTCTATATAAACCGGATGGCTCTAGTCCGTAGGACACAACAACAACCATTACAATCATACCATAGGCTAGCTTCTAGGGTTTAGCCTCCTTGATCTCGTGGTAGATCCACTCTTGTAAACATCCACAATATCAATATCAATCAAGCAGGACGTAGGGTTTTACCTCCATCAAGAGGGCCCGAACCTGGGTAAAACATCATGTCCCTTGTCTCCTGTTACCATCCGCCTAGACGCACAGTTCGGGACCCCCTACCCGAGATCCGCCGGTTTTGACACCGACATTGGTGCTTTCATTGAGAGTTCCTCTGTGTCGTCACCGATAGGCTTGATGGCCTCTTCAATCGACAACGACGCAGTCCTGGGTGAGACTTTTCTCCCCGGACAGATCTTCGTATTCGGCGGCTTCGCACTGCGGGCCAACTCACTTGGCCATCTGGAGCAGATCGAAAGCTACGCCCCTGGCCGTCAGGTCAGGTTTGGAAGCCTAAACTTCACGGCCGATATCCGCGGGGACTTGATCTTCGATGGATCTGAGCCACAGCCGAGCGTGCCGCGCTGTCACGATGGGCACGACCTAACTCTGCCGCCGGACAGCACCTTGGAGGCCGCACACGAATCCGCTCCGACCCATAGTCCGGAGCCGATCGCTCAGATCGAGGACGGATGGCTGGACACCGCCTCGGGAGCTGCAACTTCCACGGCGATGGAGCCGAACACTTACCTTGTCCCGCATAAAGCCCATGACTCCGAGGTGCCGGACCCCCTGCCGGACTCCGAACCTCCTGCGCCCCTGCCAGTCGAATTCGATTGGGCGCCGATCATGGAATTCACCGCTGCGGACACCTTTCAGCACTCACCCTTTGGTGATATCTTAAATTCGTTGAAGCATCTCTCACTATCCGGAGAGCCCTGGCCGAACTACGGCCAGGATGGTCGGGACGCGGACAATGAAGAAATTCAGAGCCCACCCACCACCCACTTCGTAGCCACCGTCGACGATCTAACCGACGTGCTAAACTATGACTCCGAAAACATCAACGGTATGGACGACGATGCCGGAGACAATCAAGAACCAGCGCCCATAGGGCACTGGAAGGCCACCTCGTCACATGACATACATATGGTGGACACCCCAAAGGGAAGCGATAATGAGGAACAATGGGACGCGGCAGAGGATAATCCCGCTGATAAACAACCAAAACGATGACATAGACGCCGCCCTAAGTCCCGCCTCGATCAAAGCAGCATTTCTAACGACGCAGCGATAGAGCAGGGCAAACCAGCGGACGACGAACATACAACCAAGCAACCATCCGAACAAGACGAACCGGATAATCAACCACTTCACGGAGCAATCAACAGTCCGGACACAACACCGGAGCATAAGAACCTTCACAAAAGACTCGTCGCCACTGCAAGAAGTTTGAAGAAGGAAAAACGGAAGCTCAAAAAGCGGAAGACATACTCAGAATGAAGTGGAGCAAAGTACTCAAGACCGCAGACAAATATGGCAATGGCCATCAAACAAAGAGCTACCCGAAGCGCAAGTTGCTGCCAGAATTTGACGAGGAAGCCATAGAACCCTCACAGTCAAAAAATAAAGAGGCCGCCTGGCCGGATAGACGGCCAGATGACAGGCCAAAAGCGACAAGCGGCGCCGCACACAAGCCGACTTATGATCCTGGGAAAACGGACGGCCCAACTAGGTCCATCTACGGGCCAAAAAAGAGGGCCCCAGGAAGTAACACAACACGACAAGTGTTCGAAGACAGCGGCACACCCAAATACAGGGGCGCCGCACACCCGCTATGTTTTACCGATGAGGTGCTGGATCATGAATTTCCAGCAGGGTTCAAACCCATAAACATAGAGGCATACGACGGCACAACAGACCCCGGAGTCTGGATAGAAGATTACATACTACACATACACATGGCTAGAGGAGATGATCTCCACGCCATAAAATACCTACCCCTCAAGCTCAAAGGGCCAGCTCGGCATTGGCTCAAAAGCCTCCCAGAAAACACTGTTGGAAGTTGGGAAGAGCTTGAGGACGCGTTTAGAGCAAATTTTCAAGGGACTTATGTCCGCCCTCCGGATGCAGACGATCTGAGTCATATAACCCAACAGCCCGGAGAGTCAGCGTGCAAATTCTGGAACAGGTTCCTTACCAAAAAGAACCAAATAGTCGACTGTCCGGACGCGGAAGCCTTAGCAGCTTTTAAACACAACGTCCGAGACGAATGGCTCGCCAGACACCTCGGCCAAGAGAAGCCAAGAACGATGGCCGCGCTAACAAGCCTCATGACGCGCTTTTGTGCAGGAGAAGACAGCTGGTTAGCAAGATGCAGCACCAGCGACCCGAGTACATCCGAGATCAGAGATGGAAACGGAAAATCACGGCGCAGGAAAGATCAGCGCCGGAATAAAGAAAAAAGCCCAAAGGGCACGGCGGTCAACGCCGGATTCAAAAGCTCGCGGCCAAACAATAAAACACTGCCTCTTAAGGACAACAGCGACGAGCTATCAAATTTAAACAAAATCTTAGATCGGATATGTCAAATCCATAGTACCTCCGGAAGGCCTGCAAACCATACCAACCGAAATTGTTGGGTTTTTAAACAGTCCGGCAGACTCAACGCCGGACACAAGGGGCTCGATGCGCCAAGCGAGGACGATGACGAACCCCACCAGCAGAGCACCGGAAGTCAAAAGACTTTCCCACAAGAAGTCAAAACAGTAAACTCGCTTCATGTGATAGTACGGAAAACCAACACGGCACTCGCTAAGACAAGTGTCGCACGGTCCACCCCAGCGGAACACCGAGATTGGATGTCAAAACCAATCACTTTCGACCATCTGGATTAGTCCAGAAGTATCCGGAGTGTAGGATAGACTGCCCTGATATTGGATCCCATAATAGACGGACTGCAATTCACGAAGGTTTTGATGGACGACGGCAGTAACTCAAACCTGCTATATCCGGACATAATCCGCAAGTTGGGATAGACCCTACTACAATTCGGCATAGCCGCACTTCCTTCAAAGGAGTGGCGCCAGGCCCTTACGCCAGGTGCACAGGTTCATTATTACTAGAAGTTGTGTTCGGGTCACCTGACAACTTCCAACGAGAAAAGCTAACCTTTCATGTCGCCCAATTTAAAAGTAGCTATCAAGCATCACTGGGATGGGAAGCTTTCGTCCGCTTCAATGCAATACCACATTACGTGTCTCTTACGCTTAAAATGCCCGGTCCATGTGGCATCATTTCATTAAAAGGTCGCCTGAGACCCCGGACACGGCTGGACGAGTCCGGAACAAATAAGCTAGGGGCTACCTAGCCGCACACCCCTTCACAAGGGTTTGTACATATAAGCCATAATGAGCTAGCATAGGCTCAACTTTATTAATCTATATTTCAATTTTTTATGCACTTTCTCACACGATTTCTTTTCAAACTAAGTTCCTCTCTTTTTATAGATGAACAGCGTGCACACCCGTCCAGGATACGGCACAACGGAGACACAGGCGCAGACGTGCAGTAGGGACCCGTTGCAAGGACTCTTTTCAGACTAAGACCCTACGTAAACCTTTCTTACTGTCTCTTGTTGCTATAATCCCCTGGTTTCTCATTATAACCAGAGTGGAGACTGGCGTTTTGGCATCGGCCGCGCCAGAAGAACTTGCCCGTACCTGGACACAAGGGGCTTAGGGCATTGTTTTGCCCGCTATTGTAAAGACCGAACACCTTCGGGAGTGTTCGGCGTCTCGAGTTAGGCCTTATATGCATCAGCTCCGAATCATGTCTTTGGTCAAATGTTGGGTTTGCCCGGCTCCTGTGTTTTGCTGCCTTACGTTCCGTATCACCGGCTAACGCGGCACCAGGAGAACTACTGCGATTGTGCCCTAGTTCGGCTGGGCGAGCACCTCGGTAGAGAAAGCCGAAAACTGACTGTCATGATACAGCGAGAGACTGGTCAACCACTCGATCGACCATGGGAATGTTTAGAATTCCTCCGCTTTGACGAAGGGCCGTTTCCCGGTCAGGCACATACGCGCCCCAAATTCGGAGAGCGCGGTGCCCCCAGGGGCTATGTCGTAGCCCCACCCTCGAACTCCATGGCTAAGTGAAAGTGATAAAGCATTATAGTCCGGTTGCCTCGTTTGCTATGCTACCACCTCCTTTACAGGACCGAGACGTCGGATTAAGTGTGAAAACGCGCTCTCCTTTTTTTGCGAACACCCCCGCACCTTGTGCGTGGGGGCTGGAGCCGACGACTGCCATCTTTCAGGTTATACACACGTATACATGAACGGCCGCACAGGAGATATTTCATTACTTGAACGCACAAGTATAAAAGGCGCTTACATCATAAATATTGTTTTACATCATAAAAAAAGTTCATTCAAACGTAACATTTTTTGAGCACTGCGACTCTATTACACGAGCACCACGCAGCACTTCGCCAAAATAGTGCTCGGCAGGTAACCGGTTATCATCCGAACCCGAGGTCGCAACAGCGGTGGCATCCATCTTTGTCCAATGTGTCTTCACACGGGCGAGTGCCATCCGCGCACCCTCTATGCAGGCCGACCGCTTCATCGCCTTGATATGCGGCACCGCCCCAAGAAATTGTTGCAATAAGCCAAAGTAACTCTTCGGCTCGGGCCTATCCGGCCAGACATGGGTCACTATATCCGTCATAGCAAGCCCGGACAACCTATTAAGCTCAGCCCACTCAGCCAAACGGTCGGTCAGCGGAAGTGGACACTCCGGACTATGGAATTGAGACCAAAACAGCTCTTCCGTCTTGTGATCCTTCTGGCTTCAAAAATGCACAACGGCATCCGCCGCACTCGCTGCTAAGTCCATATAAGGGTCCTCTGGACCCCACAGTTGGCCCAGCTGAGCATACTCTGGATCCGTAAACCTTCGGCGCAGCAGAAAAGGCTTGCCAGCTACAATATCTCCGGCCTGGCGCAGCTCTTCCTTTATAGCCCGCATTGCAGAGCGGGCATCCTTGGCTTCGGCGATGGACTTCCCCGGTCTTCTTGCCCCGCTAGGCGCTCCTTCCCAAGAGCCTCATTGCGGTCGGTAGCATCTTTTAACTTCACGGCCATTTCGGCCATCTCTTCCCTGCTCCGGCAGTGTGCGACCCTTTCGGCCACTAACTCCTCGGTCGCCCTCGAGGCCGCCGCATTACTCCTTCTGGCCTGCTCCTTGGCTTGAGCAAGTTCGGCCCGAAGGCTCTCCATAGCAGCGGCACTATCTGCATTTCACACACATGTTGTAAGGAGCTGGCTTCGGCTCCCTTACCAAGTGACCGCATAGAAACACTTACCTTGCAACTCATCAAGTCGCCTGTTGACCAGCGTGATGTCCGCATCCGCAACAGCGAGTTGCCGCTTTAGTTCAGCAACTCCATCAGTCCGGCTGGCCCCCGGACGACCCGCCACCTGCATCGGCACGGCGGAAATTTATACCTGCGATTTTGATCCTCGGCATGCTGTCAATTTCGACAACCTACCGAGTCTCAGGGGCTACTATCTATACAGGGCGCATTCTATATGCAAAACTGTTAAAAGGTGTGTCATTTTTACATACCTTAAACCCCGCCAGCAAACTCTTGACGGCATTATGCAACCCGCCTTCGGCGGACAAAATCCTTTCAATCACCATGCTCATCAATGCGTGGTGATCTTCTGAGATACGCCTTCTCAAGCAGATCCTTCAGCCGTACACCAGTTGGCGCCGAACTATCCGGCTTTGCCAAACTAGGGGGCTCCCTCCGTGACGACACTTCAGGCTCGTCCGCCCTATCCGACGGCGCCCCGGACGGAGGCGTCTTGCTCTCCATCATCTGCGGACGAAGGTCCCCCGAAGACGAGCTCATTTGCGAAGGACGGAGATCCGAACTACAAGGTAAAAACTTTAGTTATCCTCAGAAGCACGAATAGGGATGTCCCTTATTATAAAACTCCTTTCTTTCTACTTACGGCTCGTTGGAGGGCTGATTCGTTAAGGGAGATTGTGCGGCCGGGGCTTCCCCGGACGCAGGACCCTCTGGCGAAGATTTCTTCCCCCGTTTAGGGGCTTTTGCCCCCGGGTCCTCGGAGGCAGTCCTCTTCTCCCCTTGGAGGGAGGGATTCTCGATCCCCCCTCTATCAAGAGCCTCCTTAAGTGAGGCAGTAGCTTTCCTGCTTTCCCCTTCGCCCTCCTCTAGAAGCGCAACCTCAAGCATCCGGACCAGCACGGAATCCGGCGCGGTCTCGGGGAGGAGGGCCGGACACCATATCAATTTTGCTTCCGCTATCCACTCCTGTTTAGAAAGAAGTTGGTCATAAGGTGAATCATCGAAAGGCAAACAAACGGTATGTCCGGACTTGGAACTACTTACTTGAGTATCCAGGCAATTGCAGCTTAGGCCAGCATCCTCGGTCAATTCCGGACGCGCCTCTTGCGATCCGAAGAATAATTTGTACATCTCCAGGGGTGTCGTACACATGAAGTGTTGAAGAATCCGTGGGCCCTCCGGATTGAACTCCCACAGCCGGAGAGGGCGGCGTTTGCAGGGCGGGACACGCCTAATCAGCATAACCTGCATTACCACCACCATATCAACCTCCCTCGTTTGGAGATCTCGAATCCGGCCCTGCAGTAGGGGCACGTCCTTTGACGGCCCCTAGTTGAGCCCTTGGTTGATCCACGACATCAACCGTCGTGGAGGTCCCGGGCGGGATAAGGGCGGCGGCTTTTGTCTGCGGCCCCTCGAAACGGTAATATAGAACCACTCTTGCTGCCACGGGCCGAGCTCCTCTTGGAAGGAGCCAACGGGCCACGGGGCATCGGCCCTCCTACTTATGGCCGCACTCCGCTTGACGCCCCCCGATCATCTTCGGCGCCACATTGAAGGTCTTCAGCCACAGGCCGAAGTGAGGGGTGACGCGGAGGAAGGCTTCGCAGACAACAATAAATGCGGAAATATGGAGGATGGACTCCGGAGCCAAATCGTGGAATTCCAACCCATAGTAAAACATGAGCCCTCTCACAAAAGGATCCATCGGGAAGCCTAAACCCCGATGGAGGTGGGATACAAAAACGACATACTCGCCAGGCTCAGGGGTGGGAATGGCCTGCCCTTCGGCAGGCAACCTGTGCGAAATCTCATAAGCCAGGTACTTGGCCTCCCGCAGCTTTAGCACGTCCTCCTCCATGACGGAGGAGGGCATCCACCGGCCCTGGAGGTCGGAACCGGACATCATTGAAGGTCCGAAGCGCTCGAATCTGGAGCTCTAGGTGCTGGAACTTGGAGCGGGGAGAGGATTCGATGGAGGATTGAAGAAAAGAAACGAGCCTTGGTCCCGTTATAAAGAGGGAGAATACCGAGAGCCGTCTCCGTGACCGTTTGGGACTCGCCTTCGATAGAGGGGGCGTGGCGACGGGCGCGGTTGGGTTACCCACGTCCGTATTGATGAGAATCCCGGATTAAGGGGGAACACGATCTCTGCTTCGACAAGACGTGCCAAGGAAACCGCTTCGCTAAATGCGCTGAGGTGGTAGAGTAAAAAACGATTCAAGTAATGGCTTGGTAGTGGCGTGACGTCATGCCGCAAAAAACGTCAGCAGATTGAACTTGTGTATATATTATTCTCTCTACGGTGGAATGTGGAATTTATTTTGCAGAGCCGGACACTATCCCGGTGTTCACAATCTTCTATCATTCGAAGGAGGAACCCGCCTTGCAATGCCAAGCAATATACGCGCCGGACTTATCGTCATTGAAGCCTGGTTCAGGGGCTACTGAGGGAGTCCCAGATTAGGGGGTGTCCAGATAGCCGGACTACCATCATCGGCCGAACTATCATCGGCCGGACTATCATCATCATCGACCGGACTCCAAGACTATGAAGATACAAGATTGAAGACTTCGCCCCGTGTCCGGATGGGACTTTCCTTGGCGTGGAAGGCAAGCTTGGCGATACGGATACGTAGATCTCCTACTATTGTAACCGACTCTATGTAACCCTAGCCCTCTCCGGTGTCTATATAAACCAGATGGCTCTAGTCCATAGGACACAACAACAACCATTACAATCATACCATAGGCTAGCTTCTAGGGTTTAGCCTCCTTGATCTCGTGGTAGATCCACTCTTGTAAACATCCACAATATCAATATCAATCAAGCAGGACATAGGGTTTTACCTCCATCAAGAGGGCCCAAACCTGGGTAAAACATCGTGTCCCTTGTCTCCTGTTACCATCCGCCTAGACGCACAGTTCGGGACCCCCTACCCGAGATCCGCCGGTTTTGACACCGACAGGGGCCCTAGTGTATGAGTTCATGCCACGAGGGGATTTACATAAACTACTATATTCAACCCAAGACTCTGAAGGCTCTTCAAATAACCTTATTACAATGGCTCAAAGGATAAGCATTATCATGGATGTAGCGGATGCAATGGAGTACCTACACCATAACAACCAAGGAACAATGGTTCATTGCGATCTGAAGCCTAGTAACATTCTTTTGGATGATAATATGACAGCTCATGTTGGAGATTTTGGCCTGGCGAGATTCAAAATTTCTTCCACAACATTACTTATTGGTATAACAAACTCTTCTTCTGTTGCACTCATGGGGACAATCGGATACGCTGCTCCAGGTAATTGAAATTTTTATTCTTGTGTTGCTACATTTTTCTGCATCCATGTGAACCAGTGAAAGCGACATTAGCTCCGCTTTTTATTCATTATGGAGAATATGCAGGAGGTGGTCATGTTTCAATTGCCGCGGATGTCTATAGCTTTGGTGTCATTCTTCTCGAGACATTCATTCGAAGAAGCCCGACTGATGACATCTTTAAGGATGGACTGGGCATAGTAAAGTTTGTAGAGATAAACTTCCCCAATAGGGTATTTGATATTGTTGATCCCCAAATACTACAAGAGTTGGAGCTTTGCCAGGAAACTCCAATTGCCATGAAGGAAAAAGGTCTACGTTCTTTGGCGTCTATGCTAAACATTGGCCTTTGCTGCACCAAGTCATCTCTGGGTGAACGTATCAACATGCAGGAGGTGGCTGCCAAGCTACATAGAATCAGGGATGCATATCTCAAAGAAGACTGAAGAGATGATTCTATTGCTTTAGAGCTAATATCACTGGAAGTCATAAAACTTGATCTGGATGTTCAGTTTGATGCTAAAACTTTAAAAATACGAATTTGTGGTCAGCTAACTTGTCATTAAGTGCAAATACGATCACAAAACGCCTATGCATACGCACCGCTTGCGTGGTGTGCCACGTGTGTACAGCGTGCGACATATTTTTACAGAAAATACCCTTGTCCTTTTTTCATTTCGCACGGAAGCCCTCCCTTAATTTCATGTAGACATGGGTCGCATTGTAAGTGCACATTAATTTGGGAATAGGAAATAAAAAAATGATGCAGACGGGATTCTAACTCGTGACATCGGCGCAGAATAACTCACACATGTACTAACCACTAGACCAAGAACAAATGCTTGTTAGGATAACGAACAAATATATTTTTTAATATAATGTTCACCTATAAACGACAACAAAAAATTTGATGTGTTTTTTATAGAAAAAAAATCTAACATGTTACTCGTACATGACGGGATGCTTTGATCCTATAAGTCTCGATGGAACACCAGTTCGACTATGTAAAGCCCAGTGAGTTTACCTGTGCATAAATTACTTTAACTTAAAGAAATAATATATTTTGTGAACTTGGGACGTCCTTTTTATCTAGAATTTTGAACCAAAATTACTTTCATTTATGTGCTGTAAAAACCAACTAGTTTTATTTATGTTTCCTTTACACACGAGCACACTATTGATCAAAAAGTTCAGGTCCATATTATGTCCGAAGATGTAAATCAGCCCATTTTATTTTATTTCAAAGTTTTCGAAGTACACAACATAAAGTTTTCAAGAATGATACCGTACAAAGCTTCACTCGTGTTGTCAAAATTAACAGATTTTACATTAAAATAGACAGGCGATATTACATAGGCACGTGCATAATGAAATTGTTGAAAAATGCTATATGCATGCTGCCGCACAAGCACAACTTGAATTTTCAACGGAATCTGATAGTAGGGCCTGAGCCTTTTAGCTTCCTTATATTTAATCTAATTCTGGCGTTGCCATTTTTAGTTTCCTTTTTGTTAGACTGATGTCCAATCTGGAACACGAGTAAAGAATATTTACCTGTTTCATTTGCAACAAATGTTTGCTGGTGGAGTGGTTAGTGCATGTGAGATCTAGCATGCGTGACGTTCGTGGTTCGAGTACTTGGGGTGGCTGATGTTTGTTTCTATTTTCTCTCAACAGATATTTAGGAACACATTTCACTTTGTGTGTAATTAAATAAACGCCAGGGGTTACTACAAAAAAATCATGCGGGGGTTTCCTGCATAATTCAATAAAACACTAGTGGGTATATTGCAAAAGATCCAACATGCACTTGGCACCCAACGCCTACCCACTCCCACCCACTGATCGGTGGGCCAGGCGTGCCACCCAAGCAGGTCATACAGACATATACAGGAGGAGGCACCGTATGTGCACGGGATGTCAAGTTAGGTGACCATAAATCCGTATTTTTAAAGTTTTAGCACCAAACTGAACATACAGAGCAAGTTCTTTGACTTTTGGTGATATTAGCTCATTGCTTTAGTAGTATTAGCTACCTGAATAAGTAGCTTGTTGGAGGTAATATCACCGGTAAAAAATACGTTGAAGTGGTTCTAGAACTTGGCGTGAGCGAGCAAATACGGTGATAATCTCATCCTTTGACGTATAATGCGCTGATGTGGCACCGTATTTTAATCAGCATGCACACATGGCATGGGACCAACTTCCAATAGATGTCTTGCTTTATATATGTCACTATGACTACTGGGCCTCACATGTCAACACATAGGAAAATGAACAATAAAATTAAAGCAGCCAGGACTCAAACTTTGGGATGTCGCTGTAGCGAACAACCAGCCGTATCCACAGCACCATTCGTATTTTCATGTCCAAGAATGATAACGAACTTTAATATTTTGTTTAGGAACACGTTCGTGGGTTTTACATGGGTGCAGTCCGTCCAACCCATTTGCACATATTAGGTTCTCTTTTTAGAAATATGTAAGGAGGTTGTAAATAATAAACACAATAACGAAAGTAAATTTAAAATATTCGTGTGTTGTAAACATGATACGTACAAATAAAATAACTTTTTAAAAAAGTTCCTGTTTTTTTCAAAAACTATTCACTTATTAATATGCGGATTATATTTAAAACATTTAGTAAATACAAAACTATTAATCATAGTAAATGTAAAAAATAGAACTCATGGACTACATTTAAATTATAAAAAATTATCAATACAAACATTTTTACGAATATTCACTTGTTATAGCTTTCACTCGGGGCATATATTCTTAATTTCTTTATAATTGCAATATAGTCAGATGTATCGACAACAACAAAGCCTTTAGTCCCAAACAAATACAATCAGATATATATATTTATAAAAAAATTAAATTTGAAGTTTTGTGTAATTATGAATATTTTCAAAATATAAATTTCATAAATAAGGAAACTTATGAACTATAAAAATGTGCATATAAATATTAAAATGTTTGCATAACTAAAAATATATTTATGAATTATAATTTAGTAAATATTTTTAGTATTCTAACTTATATAAAATATTTTTTATCATAAATACTATTATATTTATATGATTTTTTCAAAGATAACAGATCAATAATTTTTTAAATTACTTGAACATTTAGCTAAATAAGTTACTTTTGGTGTGTATAATATTCATAACAGACGAACAACAAAGCCTTTAGTTCCAAACAAATACAATCAGATGTATATATTTATAAAAACAATTTAAGTGTTAAGTTTTGTGTAATTATGAATATTTTTAAAATCGAAAATATCATAAATAAGGAAACTTATGAGCTATAAAAATGTGCATATAAATATTAAAATATTTGTATAACTAAAAAAATATTTATGAATTATAATTTAGTAAATATTTTTCTCACTTATATAAGATATTTTAATTGTCATAAATAATATTTTATTTATATGATTTTTCAAAAATAACAGATCAATATTTTTTAAAATTACTTGAACATTTCGCTAAATAAGTTACTTTTGGTGTGTATTGATGTGTTATTACTTGAACATTACTTTTTACGTACTTTTAATAAGTTCTTAAAATATTTAAAAAATCTAACATATGCAACACTGGCCGCATAGACGGTGGCCCATTATACATTGTACTACGTCATTATCAGTGGACAGCAGAACATTAGTGTTTTTCTGGTTAGCGCTGGTTGTTGATTCTAAAAAAAAGTTTAGTGCTGGTTGTTTGCACCCACGACGCCCCAAGTTCTATTCCCAGCATCCCCCCAAAAAAGTTGACTTTTCATTATTCCGACATGTGGGGTCCATTGGTCGTAGAGACGTATATAAAGCAAGCCATCTGTTGGAAGTGAGTCCCGCGCCATGTGTGCATGCCAATTAAAATACAGTGCAATGTCAACGCGTTATACATCTACAAATGAGATTATCACCGTATTTGCACGCTTATGCTAAGTTCTAGAACCAGTACGGTGTATTCTTCAAGTTCATGCACTAAAGTGAACATCGATGACAAGTTTAAGCACTACTGGTGATATTATCTCTAGCTTGTTGTACAATCGGCATTTAATCGCATAGCGTGTATGTAAATACCTAGATTTACCAATCCGAACTCTCTGCGTGTTGATGTGTTAGCCCAGCTAATGCACGCTGAATAATAAAGATGAATATCATTTCCATATACAAATATTACCAAACATATATATGTTTTATTGATTAATACTTGATGGTCAAGTTCATTTTTGTTCATTTGATTAATACTAGTTGAATTGAAGTTGTTGAAGGTTCCTTTTTGCTCATCCTAATCAGAAATTGGATTTGGTCCAAATCTCGACGAGCATTAGATTCGGGGATGTCGGTCATGGCCTGATGCCGATACTACAAGTGGGATCTCTCATGTTAATTCAATTTGAAAAAGTTCATATATTTAAAAAATGTTCCCATAATTGAAATTAGTTCAAGAAATTTAAAAAAGTTTATGCATTTGAGAAAATATTGTGAGCTTGCATAATGGTCACGGGTTTGAAAAACATTCATGGATTTGAAAAAGTTGACGAATTCCAAATTTTCTGGTTTCAAAAAGTGTTCATCGTTTTGGAAAACATTTTTGGGTTATAAAATATTTAATGAATTCAAAAATATATTCATGAAATTAAAAAAAAGAATTTGCAAAAAAATAATGGCAGGTTTAAAAATTCAAAGATTCTATAAACAGTTCATGAATTCAAAAGAAAGTTCACAAGTTTGAATAAATTATCATGAATTCTAAAATTGTTCCCGAGTTTAAAAAATTGATTGGGAAATTGAAAATAAAAGGTTCATAAAAATTAAAATTAAAAAACTTAAATAAAATAGAAACATTAAGCTGGAAGGAAACAAAAAAACCACAGAAAAAAAAACAGATTGGAAATGAGACTGCACCACGGCTTGACTGAGCATGCGCATACATGCGGGCGAGCGACAAGAAAAAAAGAAGGTAAATGGACCGAGCCCAGGACGGAGGGGTGTGCGCTGTGGTGCAGAAACATTACGAATCGGCGCAATAAGCGCTAAGGGAGCAACTAGTTGACGAACGGTCCTTCGGACGATCACTTGCGTGTGGACTGAGAGCGCGCCACGCTGCCACGTATCGCACTCTGGGCGCTCCCTTTGGATTATTATTTTTCCGTGCGTGTTTTTGGCTTTTTAAATGTTTTTTTTGGAATTTTTGGCTTTCCATCGGTCTTCCTTAGCTTTTGGACAAAAGAAATTTTGCGCAAAAAAAACACGTTTTTTTTGCTTCGGCGAAAGACACGGTTTTGCTTTTGCGACAGGCACAACCATCCCTCTCGAAACGGAAAAAAATGTTTTCTTTATCTTTTCTTTCGGGCACGGTTTTGCTTTTGCGAGAGGCACGGTTGTACTTCTCGGAAACAAAAAAAAATGTTTTCTGTTTTTCTTTTTCTTTCACGAGAGGCACGGTTTTGCTTCCGCGAGATGCATGGTTGTGCTCTCACGAAAGGGAACAAAACCGTGCTCCTGGCTCGGTTTTTTGTCCGTTTTTTCATAAAAAATGTTTGTCAAAACCTATCAACATCTAGTTTTGAAGATCTCGACACGAGGAATCCAACGATGAAAATAGTTAAAGATTTGGACGCACGGTTCAAGAGATAAAACGTTTTGAATAAACGGATTAATGAAAAAAGAGACTTCCGGGTCCCGAGTAGTGACAAGTGACGCACATGCAACACGCCACGCATCACAAACTGGAAAGGTGAGAGTGAACTTTGTAAAAAGTACTTGTCAATTAGTGATTTCGGCTAAATAGGAAACCCATATCGAAGGAACCGGCGCCTTAAGCGCCAAATAGGATCCAGCCTACGTCCAGTCAAACCTGACCAGTAGTTGACATTCCATGCAACCAAACGTGCGGCTCCTCCTCACTAGAAATGTAGAAATTGTGGTTAGGCGATGCAAGTCGCAGATGAGATGTGGTCAAGGTGTAGAGGTCGGTGTTGACTGGAACTGGCCTGCTTCCTTCCTCGTGCGTCCATCTTCATGCAACAGCGTTTTTGCTCGGCAACAAGGAACCTTCTTGCGCCAGCTGACACCACCAACACAGGGAAAAGAGCCCCCAATCAATCTTAGCCTGCTTGAGTTTCTTATTACAAACGTTACTAGCAGAGCCTTTGAACTGCAGGTTGGAAAAATCACTACAAAGCCACACCAACCAACTGACAGCAGTAGTATACAATGTTCATCTGATCCAGGAACCACCACCAACCCCCCCCCCCCCCCCCCCACACACACACACACATCTCGGCCCTCGCGTCGTCCTCCCGGGGGCGACTAGGGTTTCCCCCAGCCCCGCCCCGCCGCCACCTGAGGGGATCGACGGGCAAGCCTGGTCAGTCGTCGATGAAGGTGGCGGTGAGGTGCTGCGTCGCTTCGTGCCCCCGCGAAGGACCTGGAAGCCGGGGCGGCGGCACTGCCTCCGCGACGGGCAGCGCGTGTAGGAAGTGGTGGCCGGCATCCTCGGCTACCCGGGCAGCGAAGATTCGGTGGGCGGTCGCGTCGCGGATTTTTCTCTGCCCCAGATCTGAAGGTCAGGCGTCCTCCTCCCCTGCTCTCTCCTCCCCTCCGGTTGAGCCCTTCTGCGACTTTGGTCGCTGAATCTGGTGCTGGTGGGGTGCGGGTGCTCAGGTTTGAGCCCGGGGGAAACCCTTGGCCAGTCCTCCGGCCATGACGGCGGCGGCGCGTGTGCGCGTCGTGTACTTCCCTGGAGGCGTCGTTGAGGGCTCTCCTCTTCACCCCCGTCCCAGACCCCGGGTGAAAACCCAAAGCCCGTTTCGGGCTGGCCGGCGGCGGCGCCTAGCGCGTCGCATCCTCGTTGGAGGCGCCGTCTGGGGTGTCTTGTTCTTCGGGAGAGGGGCGATGTGGATGGTGGGTGTCTGTCGGCTGCGAGGCCAACTCTGCGTTCTTTCTGTGGAGGGTGCTCATTCCTGCAAGTGTTCTTTGCAGACATTGGAACGGGACCTGGTGCTCCCCTGCTCCGCCTCTTGGCCTCTGCAAGCTTTCTTCTTCGGCGACCTCCCAACGGCTATCCTTCTGCTCATGGTGGTTCGGGAGAGGTGGCAGTGCAGTTGTGGTGTGTGTCACCAGCGTGGCGAGGGTAGTACTGCTTGTCTGCTCTAGTTCTCGGGTGAGCGCCAACGATCCGACGGTGCGGCGCCTTCGGGCCTAGGCAAGAGGAAAGGGTTTCTCTTCGGCGTTGGGAGCGATGTTCTTCCCTTATCCCTGGGTTCAGACAGTTCTCAACTCTCTTTGGCTATCGGCTGATAATCGTGGCTTCTCTGTTGCTCCTCTCTCTGCTGGCTATGTGCAGTAGGCTTCGACATTACTAGCAGGGATTTTCATGTAATTTTTCTTGCAGCTGTAATGCGTGTTGCATTGTTAGCTGTTCACTCAGCTCCATTGTATCTTTTGGTCGCTGTTGCTTGGTGGCCTTGTGTAATCCTGACCGGTTGATGGCTTTGTTAATTCAAAGCCGGGCTCCCCTTGAGCCTTCGTTCTAAAAAAAACAGCAGTAGTATACAAAGTGAGCGATCATGAACCCTAAGCTATGTATGTAACAGAGTGCCAAGGAATTGGCTACCTGTTACGGTATACTTCCAGTTCCATTCATGTAATAAGCAAGAAACAGGGTAAACCGCAGGCGCCACATTTAGTATACGATATGTCGATCCCCAATTGCAAAACAAGTCTGCATCCATATATGTATTTGCCTAAATGGCCGTCGAGGTCGAGAGACATGAATGAATAAAACGAGAGGAACATCGATCACAACATTAAATCTGATCACCAAAAGATCAATCTTAAATTAAAGGACATCTCTTGCCTACAAAAATAATTGCTTCCAAGTAAGCGCCGCATGGTTGTCTTGGCGGTGAACACATCAAAATGCACTTGCAGATCCAAAATTTCACAAAGCAGTGCTATCTCTACTGATAATGTGTATCCATGTATCCAAGTAGGAAATGCATACTAAGTACTACCAGGTACCAATGCAGGAGTGCAGGGCCAAGTAAGGCCGCCCAAACAGCTCATGACCATTAACAGAGCACCTTGGTATGCATCCAACTCTAAACCGGACCTGGATCACATAAATTACACGCTGTCGCAACCATCCTACCAACAAGCCTTGTACAGACCAAATCATGCAGGAGTGCATTACCAAGCCAAACCAGATTTGAAGAATAAACAAGAGGCAATCTTAACATAACTGTTTCATACACTACTAGCATGACTGTCTGGCGATCAGATCAAAATGCACTTGCAGGTATCCAAAATCTTACAACATGCACATTTTTACTTGATTATTGAACCAACTATACAATGTAAAATACAATTGACTATTGAACAGAACCTACTATAAAGAAGAAGAAAAACTCCCTGTACAGACCATATATACTCTAGAAATATTTAGATGCTTATATACAATTATAGACTAGAAACTATTATCAAGATATTTTGTCGACAACACAGAGAGAGAGGGGATATATATACACTTTAATCCATGCAAGTGTCGCAAGTTAATATATAGTGTTTTTTTTGTTGTTTTTCATTTACTCATAATTTGGTTTAAAGATTTTAAGGGGCAACATCGCAAAAAAATAGACTTCTCTTGCAACAATTGCTTAAGTTTCGTTGAGTACAGATGTGCACACCTTAAAATGTGGTTTATTAGAGTTCTAAATTTATGTTTTGTAATAAATGAGCTATAAATAAGTATAAAAGTTTAGTACAAATGTTTTATACTTGAAATTGCCCTAAAATTGACAAGTCTTAATATTTTCGAAAAAAAACTAGTGTTAGATTCTAAAAGGCAGTCGCATTCGCTGGGAGGGAATCAATGGCGAACGCAAACGCATCTTCTCCCTGGATACCGCATACAGTTCGGAGATTACAACTTGAGGGAGAAGAAAGATAGAGATAAGTGTTTATGGTTACCTAGTTGAATTATCCATCTAACTACCTAACTATGCGGCACAAGATTGCAACCTCTCCTAGGCTGTCACGCTACACAAGATATTGTGTTTAACACAGGCGTCATTGACAAAGTGGGGAGTAGTTGCGTGACGCCGCGATTGCATCCATTGATATCATCGACAAGAGAAATATTTTTTATTATTATAAGACGTGATTTAATCTGCATATGTTTGGTAAAAGAAAAATATTATCTTTTAACCATATCATAAATGGAAAGTGTTCAAATAGAACATGAAAACATGATTCAATTGGTATTAGTTATTCTTCGAGATGGAGTGGAAGAAAGGCGAAGACTCTTGAAGGAGGAAAATGATCCCTTCGAAAGAATTGACCGAGGAGCCGTATGAGGTGAAAATCTTGTGTACGGTTATGTAAAGGGATAGTAAGGGTGACTTATTTGTCGAATTTTCCACTATCAACCCCAAAAAACCCAACTCTACCCTACGTAAGTTGCCAGAGTACGATTAACCTCTGGATTTGAAATCACTACTTATATACCTGGTATTGGCCATAATTTACAATAACATTTTGTAGTATTAGTAACAGGAGCAGGGTTAAGGATTTTCCCGGTGTGAGATATCGTTGGCCATAATTTACAATAACATTTTGTAGTATTAGTAACAGGAGCAGGGTTAAGGATTTTCCCGGTGTGAGATATCGCATTATCCGAGGAACCCTAGATGATATGCTTTATTACAGTTCTAAATTTATGTTTTATAATAAATGAGCTATAAATAAGTATAAAAGTTTAGTACAAATGTTTTTACTCGAACTTGCCCTAGAGTTAGCAAGTCTTACTATCTTCAAAAAACCTAATGTTAAATTCTAAAAGGCCGTCTCATTCGCTAGGAGAGAGCCTGTGGCGAACGCAAATGCATCTACTCCCTGTCGCACCTCTTCCCCTCACCGTATCCTCTCATTTTCCACATGCGCCAGCGGGATGAGCCGGGCGGCGGCAGGGACGAGTCCAGACGTCACCGATGAGGTGCGGGAGGAGATGTGTGACGCCGCCATTGTGTCCATTGAGATCGTCGATGAGCATGAGTGGCGGTCGAGTTGGGTGGCGGTGGAGTTTTTTTATTGCACCACAACAAAGCTAGTTGAAATTCAGATTTTTTTTTAATGTATCGACATGATGTTGTAGGTGAGAATACATGCCCAACACAATAATTGTTCTTACAATTTGATGGTCAAATCTTATTAAATGGTCATGTCGGCATACCATGACATTTCTTTTTTGTTGTAAGTTTTTTTTAGTGGATCACTTTGTAGGTTACATCGTAGGATAGCATGGATTTTTTAAATCATTTTTAGACCATTGCAATTATATTAACCACAGGGTAGTTTTATTGCAGATAGCATGGCATTTTTATTTTATTTGTATTTTTTAGACCATGACATTTTTAAAAGGAGTAGTTGAGTTGACAATGGGCGTCTTCCTTGCAACCAAACGTGCTGCTGCTCACCTCACTCTTCTGACCAAGAAGAAACGCAGAAAGAAACTGTGGTTGGGCGGTGCAAGTTAGCAGTTGCAGATGTGGACGGGCGGACACGAGGAAGCAGATTCCTGGCTCCTGCCCAGTAAGAAATGGCTCCGCAACAAGCGGCCTCTCATTCATGCAGCATCATTTTGCTCGGCAGCAAGGAAAACGTTGTTGCACTAGGTGGTGCCTACCAGCAACACCCACAAGGAAAAAGCCTAACCAATCTTAACCAGCTTGGGTTTCATCCAAACATTACAAGCAGAGCCTCTGAACTGAGCCGTCGGTCCCCAATTGCAAAAGAAGTCTGCATCCATATATGCATTTCCCTAAGTGACCGTCGACGCTCTATGAATCCAGAGACATGAATCAAATGAGAGGAACATCAGTCACAACATTTACACCTGATCTACTATCACCAACAGACCAATCTCGAATTCAGGAGTTGTGCTATGTGCACGATAAATTTGGTTCGATATTGACACGACGGTGCATATACACCATCCATTGCGTTTGTTATAGTATGTTTTAGATGAGCATCATACAAAGGTCGGGCTGGCTTTCATCGGACACAAAGCATCTGCATAATTTTTGTCCAACAAAATAGACAATCTTCACATGACTGTTTCATACCAAGCACAGCATGGTTGTCTGGGCGGCGGCCACAGCAAAATGCATTTACAGATCAAAAACTTCACACAGAGAACAGAACAATGCTACCCCCACTGATAATGTGCGCCCAAAGAACGTAGGAAATGCATGCTGGGTACACAGCCAACTACAAATGCAGGAGTGCAGGACCAAATAAGGTTGCCCAAACAGCTCATGGAAATCACGACCATTAACAGAGCCCCTTAGCATGCACCCAACTCTAAACTGAACCTGGATCACATAAATTACGCGCATCTGCAACCGTCGTACCAACAAGCCCTGAACATACAGTACTACCAATGCTATCTGGCCATCAGATCAAAATGCATTTACAGATATCCAAAATTTCACTCAGACAACAGAGCAATGCTATCTCCATTCTCCACTGATAATCTGTGTCTAAGTGGCAAATGCATGCTAGGTGCAACAAACTAGGATAACATGACCAACAATCAAAGTTGCCCAAACATCTCATCGACACCATGACCATCGACAGAGGACGTTAGCATGCATCCAACTCTAAACTGGACCTGGATCGCATAAATCACTCACAGTCGAAACTATCGCGGCAACAAGCCCTGTACAGCCCTAATCAATCATGACATGAACCAAGCACCTAAGTGTTGGGCGGCATTACCAAACCAAACCAAACCAAACCAAGCCAGATTTCAAGAATAAAACAATAGTGTTAGACCGTCAGTACCAAGCACTGCCCAGATAAGAGAAGGATTCACAAGCTGCTACAAACAAAGAATAAATCAAATACAACTAAACGACTCCGATTTTATCATAAGGCCACGCCGGCCTCTATGCAACAAGACACATGTATAACTTATGCAGAGGAGAGCTACCTCGATTTCAACCGGCGATCAATCATCGGTGGAGCATACCACCTGCATTTTGAGTATATCACACAATGTTCAACCAAACAGCATTGCCACGATGATCCATGCCGGTGCGCCTACTCGGCGGTGTTGGGCCTACTCAAGCAGTCGAGGATCTCCGTCCTGGTGCGCACGATGCGGTGGAACATCTCGCGCACCTGCCGCTCGAGCGGGTCGAGCCCGTCCTTGAGTGTCTCGCACACCTGCACCAGCTCCTGCGCGGCCACCCGCACCTCGGCGTCCTTCTCCTCGTCCAGGGGGAACTGCGCGGCGTCGGTGATCTCCATGAGCTGCCGCGACCACCGCTCGATGAGGTGTATCTCCTTGAGCAGCCCGCACGAGTGCTTGCGGTCCTTCTTCTTGGACTCCTCGAGGACGCGCTCGTAGAGCGTGGTGACCGGGGCGGCCCAGTGGAAGCTCCTGGGCACGGCGAAGTGCGCCTGGAGGCCGCGGTCCTGGCAGGGGATGGCGGCGACGAGCGCCCAGGCGGTCACGAAGAGCACGGCGCCCATGGTGTACACGGCGGAGGCGAGGCCGCCCGTGGCGGCGACGTCGCTGGCGCGGGGCACCGGCAGGTTGCCCCCGATGGCCTGCAGCTGGCGGGACGCGGACCAGGTGCGGGACACGCTCCAGGACAGCGACCTGAAGTGGGAGCCGCCGGAGCCGGAGCCGGAGCCGCTGCTGCTGCGGCGGTGGTGCCCCCGGCTCTGCTGCCCGGCGGCGTCCTTGCCGGCGTTGCCCGCCCGGCCGAAGGAGCGGTTGCGCTGCCCCCCGCCGCCGGCGTCCTTGTCGTCGAGCATGAGGATGGTGAGGTCGGTGAGCGCCTTGCGGGCGCGGCGGATCTGGCCCTCCCCGAGCGGCGCGGCGGGGTCGGAGGCGGCGCCCTGGGGGGCGAGCGCGGCGGCGGCGATGGCGAGGTGCTTGCGCCACTGGCGGAGCAGGTCGAGGCCGTCGCGGAGCGCGTTGCAGAGGTCGAGCGCCTTGACGGCGCGGTCGAAGAAGTCGGCGACGAGGCGGTCGAGCGGGGGCCTGGCGAGGGCCCCGGGGCCGCCGCCGAGGAGCGCGGAGCGGAACTCCTCGAGGCAGATGAGGAAGGAGTCGAGCAGGTGCTGGGTCCAGGCGATGGAGAGGATCTCCGGCGGCGCGTTCTTGGCGTCGGCGGGGGCGGCGTCGGGGGAGCAGGGGAGCAGGTCGAGGAGCAGCTCGGCGGCGTGGCGCTGAAAGGCGTCGACTTCGCGGTCGGCGGGGGAGGGGGAGGGGTTGGGGTTGGCGGCGGCGTGGGGGTGGTCTGGCGTGGGCGGGGCGGAGTGGATCTGGCCGTGGTCGCGGTGGCGGAGCGAGAGGATGTGGCGGCCGAAGGAGGTGTGGTGGTGGTGGTGGTGCGCCGGCGAGGCGGAGGAGTCGGTGGCCGGCATTGCGGGCGAGCGCGCCAGGGTTGGACTACCGGTCGGCGGCGGCGAGGGGAATCCGGAATGGGTCGTCCGCTTCCGGGAACCACCAGCAGCTATGAGGGAAAGGAAGGTGAGCGGAATGGGAAACGGAAGGAGGGAATCCGGGGGCTGGAATGGGATTTTGCGGGAGGCGGGGGACGGGGGTGAAAAAGGCGTCGGGTTTGTCTGTCTGTCTCCACCTTGGCCGCCTGACTGTCGTCTGCTGGCGTCTGCTCCCATCCTATCCGGCGGCTCTTGGCTGCTGGGGCGGGTAAAACAAAAAAAAAAGTCAAAACTATTTTCCTCCTCTGACTTTTTTAGCATCATCTTGAGATTCACGAAGTCACTGTAGGCATCTTATCGTCGAATTTATCTTAAATCAAAATTTATCCTCGCGGACACTACCTAGCACTATTTCAGTATAAGTTAAGTTTTGTTTCTATTTACTTTATATACTATATGAATTTATCTTAAATCAAAATTTGTAATTTTCGTCATCAAAATGTATGAACGTCTAAGCATGTTTTTTCCCCTACGCCAAGGCTAGGGTTTTTCTCCTCTCTAGCGATCCCATCGCCTGAGAGTCCTCCTACCGATCGAAGAACCTCCCTCGTAGGGCTCGCGTGCTCTCGCCCTGCGCCTCTCAGCCCGGGGACGATGGATCAGGTGGCTGATGCTCTGTCCGGGACGAGTAGTGGTGGTGGCGGCGCCGCCAAGGCGGCAGATCTTGGTGGTTTCATGGAACAACTCCATCTGGAAGATGCAGACTTCGATGATCTGGTGATTGAAGAGGACGATCCGGCGGTGAACGAAGGTGTACGCTGGCTAGCCCTGGCTAGGGTTCATACGGCAAAAACCTTTAGCCCGACGACGTTCTACAAGGATATGCGTGCTGCTTAGAACACGGCGAAGCCCGTGAGGTTCCGACCCGTCGGACCAAACGTCTTCGTAGTTCAGGCAGAGTGTCTCGGCGATTGGGAACGTATGGTGGATCAAGGGCCATGGCTCTTCAGGAATATGGTGGTGCTCATGGCACCAAATGATGGGTTCACGAAGGTGGAGGAGGTGCCGGTGCTGTTTATGCCGATTTGGCTCCAAATTCACAAGCTACCCGAGGGCTTTTGCAAGAAGAATATAGTGGAATCTTTGTTGAGGAACTCCAGTGATATCCTGGAGATGAGGCTGAACGGGAACACTCGTGGCGACTATGTGAGGGTTAGGGTTCGGCATGATATTCAAAAACCCCTAACAAAGTTTCTTAGCATTGTCAGAGGAAAGGAGAGGCAAGTGTTCTTAGTTCGCTATGAAAAGTTAGCTCGTTTCTGCAGCGTCTGTGGCCTTATTGGGCACGACTTTAAGGAGTGTGGATCCGGGGTTCATGAGGAAAAGGAGAAGAAATTTGGTCCCTGGCTGTATGCCGATGGCCCAAACAAAATAAGGCAAGATGAGGCTGGCCATAGCGCCGAGCAGAAGCAGTTTCAGCGTTCGTCAGCAAAGGATAAGGAAGTGGCAAAGGTTGTGGACCCAGATTTAGCTGACACGGCGTCTAGTCCGTCGAAGCAGGGTACGAGCAGCATGCGAGTGGATCCAGCGGTTCGGAAGAGGTTGGCCATGGAACTAGAAGTTGGGGAGGAACAAAAGAAGGCCACCCTGGGTACATTGGCGCTGACTCAGGGTCTGGGGGGAGATGGAAGAGACCAGGTATCTCCAACTAATAGCTCAAACAGCAAGAGAGCAAAGGTTACTACACCGGAAGTGTCTGAAGAGAAATCGGCGGCCTCCTTCGAGGAGGACCGCCGGGTCCAATGAGTACCCTAGTTTGGAACTGCCGGGGGGGAACCGCCGGACAGTTCGTGAGGTTTTGGCCCTCGCAAAAGCCAATTCCTCGGGGCTGATTTTTCTGTCAGAAACTCGTCAAGCCTCAAGTAAGATGGAGAAACTGAAGTGGAGATTGCAAATGAAAGGTTTTGCTGGTGTGTAAGTGAGGGTCTAAGTGGGGGCCTTGGAGAGGAAAGTTGAGACGTGGATGCGCAAGGTTCTCCACGTCTCAACTTTCCTCTCCAAAGCCGAGTGATAGTCCCCACTCGTCAAGCCTCCTGTCCTAAGCCCCATCTGAACCCCGCCTCAGTCGCCGGAGCCCGCCGGTGAACAGCGCCTCCGCCGCTTGTCCCTCCCCTTCCTCTTCCCACATCCCACACGTCTCTCTCACCTCTCGCAGCATGAGTGGAAGATCCAGTTCAGTCGTCGTCGGCTATGGAGCCGAGCTCGACCAAAACCGCCACCGCTGCCGGAGCTGCCCGCCATCGGATCTGCGCCGCCCTTCTTTGGATCAATCCATCCCCGTTGTTGTGAGCCCCGTATGTCACTTCGCTTGCCTCCGGCGTTGCCATAGAGGAACAACACCTCGTCCCGTCCACCCATGTCCTCGATGGAAGAGAGATGCATCTCTCGCAAGTTCACTCGTGTCGGCCATTGGTAGCACCCTGATACCTTCGTCTAGCGGCGGCTACTACTCATATATTGTCGTCAGTTCGTCAAGTAGGAGGACGAGAACCACTACTTGGCCTTTCCTGATGCAGTTGGCTGATGCTCTGACCCCTATGACCACAACACGCAGCCATCCAGTGCTTCAGGTTGCTCGAGACGTATGTGTGCTGCCATGCTCGTGGTCTCTATTAGCAAATGGCACCCAGGGTTGTCGCCTGTATGGTTGTGCTGCATCTTCACCCATGAAGAAAAAGATGTTGCAAACATAGTCTGATAACTTCTATGAAAATAACATGATTACTAACACATCGTAAACATGATATATTATGTACCAGTCCTGGTAACTTTGTCGAAGGGGCCGGAGTGTGGGAGTCGTTGAAACATACCACGATAACTTCTATGCAAATAATATGATAACTCACACTTCATAGACATTAAGTTATGTACCCAGTCCTGGTAACTTTGTCGGTGGGGTTGGGGTTGGGGGGGGGGTCATTGAAACATACCACGATAACTTCTATGTAAATAACATGATAAGTCACACATCGTAGAAATGATAAATTATGTACCCAATCCTGATAACTTTATAGGCGGGGTAGGATGGGAGGAGTTGTTGAATCATACCGCTATGCAAATAACATGATAACTCACACATCACAGACTTGATAATTTATGTACTTGACCCTGGTAAATGTGGCGACTGAGGCGAGGGGGGGGCAACCCCTGTAATTTATATGTAAATAGCTTGTTAATAGACACATACTAAGTTGATAACTCACATACAAAAGCCATTATAATTTTTGACCTGAATTTTTTTTTGTTGAAAAATATACACCCGGTAATTTCTATGTAAAAAGCATGATAATGTATACATCACAGATTTGGTAACTAATATCTTACGTTCTAAACACCATGATGTCTTCATCCAAGGGAAAAAAGTTTTTTAAACATTTCCATCGGTAATTTATGTGTTAAATTACCATACTTCCTCATGCCTTAACCTTCCAGCCTTATCATGGTATAGTTATCATGTTGCTCATACCATAGTTATCACGTTGGTCATGCCGAAGTTACCAAGCCAAACTTATTTATTTTTTTGATATGGCAGAAATAAGAAAGGTTCAAATAATATTGTTTATCTACAATAGATAACAACAAAAGGTGGCTTAGTTGGTTATTAGGCTCAATATGTATTGCATAGACCTAGGTTTGAATCCTCTTTCAAGCACTTTTATTTTATTTTCATATTATGCGGTGAAAAACCAAAAAAAAAAACCGCTAGCGATTTACCACGTTTTTTGAGAGAAGGAAAAAAATCAGTGGAAAGCGAGCGTGGGAAGATAGCGATCACCTACGAACTAGTCGTGCGGATCTGTCGCTAACGACCAGACTGGTCGTTAGCACAGTCCTTATATTAAAGTTAGTACAAAGTTTAGACACTTATTTTGAGACGGGGGGAGTATCATGTAACCGGTACTCGGCATTTTGAGCGTGGATGGGCCTCTCAAGCCAGCCATTTGTGATTTTCCCCCCCTTTGCGCGTAGATCGGTCTTGTGTCCTTTCCTATATGCTCAATACTCATTGCTTCTCGCATTTCACAATTTAAAAATGCAATTTCTTATGAATTCAGCACATTGACTACTATGATAGTCGCGCCACGATTTCCCGCGCACCCACATGGAACATGGAGGCTAATTAAACCGAGTCGGACTCATTATCGAGGCCAACAGCATCAAGCTAGTGGCATTTCTATACGCTCGCCGAGGGGTCAAACTTGGCAGGCCCAACATGAAGAGGTCAACAATTTGTGATGCAGAAAACGGGCACCACCGTCAACATTTCGGACCAGACGTGCCACCGTAAGTTCGTAACTGTTCCGCCACACGCGCGCACGACTGGTTCTTTCTACGTGCGTACATTTCTGGGGTACGTGTAGCTGGAAATATGTGTGCACGTCGCCGTCGAGCGATTAACTGCGGCCGTCATCGCTCGTCGACTCGCGCGGTGGAGGTGAGAGCAAGCGTGCCGATTTTCTACGGCGGAACCTTCACTCCGGGTCGGGTGACAGACAGCCGCATGACACGTAGGCGGTAGCAGGCGGCAGGAAATGCTCACGTGTTCCAAAAGGCGGAGCCCGGACCGGCCTCAGCTGGACAGGGAGGAGAGCAGGTCAAGGTCACGTGGTGGTTGGGCTGGCGCTCCGGTTCCGCCCGTCCATCGCGATCGGTCGCTGGCACGTGGGCCGCCGGGAGCAGATATTTTTATTTGCGGCAAAGATCTCAGTCCCGATGGCCGGCTCATGCGGCTGATTGGCCATATACTATATAGAAAATGAAATGAAGCCGCCGCCGATTGGTTAGGTTTAGTTTAGTTTAGTTTAGTTCGTCCTCTTATTACATTAGTCATTCAGGATTAGTTTAAGATAACCCCAAGGCAAATCCAATCCAACACGACAGTGCACTGTAGACGAGCGAGGGAGCCATCTGGTCGCCAAATAAATTCTGCCAGCGATGGCCAGGAGAATCTCTCTTATCGTCACACAAATGTTTCTTCCCCTTTTCTTATTCCTAGTTTACTGGTTTCTTTTATTTATTTATTTTCAGAATTTGACCATGGATTTAACTAACAAAATGTAAGCGCATATGAAAAAAATATATACTGCTGAATTCGTATTTCAACATCGTTTTCGGTGGTAATTTTATTAGTTAAATCTATGATCAAAATAAGACACTAAATACGAAAGGATGAATAAACCAGAACGGAGATAGTACGGGTCATCTATTTTGAAACGAAGGAAGTACTATGTTTCGTTACCGCTTGTGTTGCTAATAATAGCAGCACTGATTAAGATCATGTGCAACGCAGAACCCAGCAAACAAAATTTAATCCGCAGACAGTAGTAGTGGCGCAGGTCATCCATCCAACGGCGGTCATCAAGTAAAAAACGGACACACCCCTAAAAAAAAGTAAAAAACGGACACCTAATTTTCGTTGACTTTCTTATTACAGTACAAAAGAAACGTGTCCCACGTCCTGCTCTGCCCCGTGTTCGGCCTCGTCGTCGTCGCGTGCCGGGGCGAAAGAGGCACAATTGTTGACGGTGACATCCTTGCCGTGCTGGTCCGACACGTCGTCGGGCTCCGCCTCCAGCGAGTCGAAGGGGTGGTTGCGCTCCACCTCGTTGACGCAGAGCTGCCAACGCCCCACGGCGGAGCGCCTGCTTCTCGTCCTCCGTCACCTCCATGGGGCCGCCCTTCACCTCCTTCATTTTTGGCTCGTCCAACGTCATTGTGGTGCCGCTCATATGTTTTATTGTTTCAGTTGTTTTATTGTTTCACCTGTCTTCGAAAAGATACGTATGACTTCTGAGCAATAAAACATGCTAGTTTTTTAAGTCTAAATATACTAGTCCCCAACACACATTGTGAATACTCCATGCTGTGAACGCCGTTTTTCAAGTATAAAACAGGTGAACCCTTGTGTGCGGGTTTAAAAAGCAAACCCGAATCCTTCCAAGGAAAAAAAGGTATTTCCAAACCCAAAGCCAAACAAGGCACGACAAGCAATAACTGTCCAAAAAAAAAAGAGGCACGGCAAGCAATAGCCAGGCAGCACTGCACTGTGACGGCTGGCTGCAGCTCGATTCATTCGGTCGCCAAATTCTGCCTGCAGCTGTGGCTGTATGTACTACGTACACTGTATGCATGCCAGCCCAGCAGAGCAAAATGCCTCGAATCTTACCTTGCCATAAGGAAGATGTGCTTAATTCGATATGAGCACTGCTATACAGCCGACACTTATTAAACGACACGCGCACGACGTTTGCCATCTAGCCATCGGCGGCGTTGTTCCTAGAGTATCCTACGGTGGGGAGGATCTATCGGCTGCACATCGTGCACACACCATCGTGTGTAGATCAATTCCGATTCGATATCTGTAGTAATTTCTTTTGACATTTGTGTACTGTATTACTAGTACTAGTAATTGGCAGGTGCGGGTTCAGCGTGAAGCATACGAATCAGTTCGTGAAGGCGACGGACAGACGGAGCAGCGACGGCTGACTAACGTGGGTGCCACATGAGGCCACGTACGTAGAGGAAATGCTGCATCTCTCTCGGCCACGGCGTGCCCAAGGCCAAAAACGCCCACCGTCCCCTCCGAAGGTCACGCTCCCTCCGTTTCTAAATATTTGTTTTTTTTTTGAGATTTCAACAAATGACTACATACAAAACAAAATGAATGAATCTACAACCTGAAATATGTCTATATACATCCGTATGTGATAGTCCATTTGAAATCTCTAAAAAAACAAATATTTAGAAACGGAGGTCCTATAAAATTAAATTAAATTGTAGCGCCATCTTGATCATAAAAAATGGACCTCAATATACATCTATCCTCTGATCCCGATCAGACACATGGCAATTTTTCTGATATATTTGTACGCTATATGATAATTTTAGCTTAGACCATGGAAAATCTTATAAAGAAGCATAGCAATGTTTTATCAGTTTCCGCATGTCATATTTGATTATCAGGATTTTTAGCATAAAAACCTAACTTAAAATGTTTAACATCCTTAAAAAAAAAATAGCGTGCACCACATCACGCGGCCCGACCTTTACGCAACGGCTGGGGGTAAATTTCTCACCCCCACAAAAAGAAATGCTTATTCACTCTGCGGGACAGTCGCATTACACGTGGGCAGGCGGCTGGAAATGGTCACGTGTCCGAAAAGACGGAACGGGCTGGCCTCGTCCGCCTTGGTCGTCTCTGCCATGTGGGCCCGCCCATGGTAGATATTTTTGTTTGCGGCAAAAAAATCTCACACCCGATGGCTGTCAGAGACGGCGCCGCCGCCGATTCGTTGGGTTACGGCCACCGACCATGCTTTGAACTGGGACCCTTCAGCTATCACATCGAATTTTCCCTAATCCGGTCTTAAAGCTCAATGTTAACGGGCGTGCGTTGTCCTGGTCGTGCATTTGTCACACCGTTTGTTTTGTTGTCGCATTGAAGGGGGGTGCTTTTGCTATATTTTTGTTCTCTTGTCAGTCTTTTTTTCTTTTGCGATGGCTTGCCAATCTTCTTTTCTCTTGCGATGGCTTGTCATTTCATAATGGAACGGACCTAATCCATTTTCTGGGTCGTACGAGAAAAAGGGTCTATTTTCTGGGTCTTACAAGAAAAAGTGTATTCATTCCACCTCAACTTTGGGCAAACTAACGGTCAGGGTCATCTAATGCTGCTTTTGCTCAAAAAGAAATCCAATGCTGCTGAGGGCATGTAAACCGCTAGGAGCTTACGTAGGCGCTTATGAAGAAAAAATAATAATCTAAAAAGCACCTAAGCGCCTCAGCTCTCAACGCGAGACGCTAATTATTATATACAGCATAGCCGCTAATTGTCGCGAGGAAAAGAAGCAAAATGCCTGGTGCGTGGTTTTGCGTCGATGCCAGGGTTAACGCCATGATTTAACTCAACAACCGATAATCTGTCAGGAATAAGAACCTGGCGTCCGGGCTAAGCGCCCCGCGATGGAGATGCCCTGGTAGCCTTCTTGGGGGAATAAGATAAGCACCGGCAACTGTTTGTTTGTTGGAGTATGTATGCAGTGGCGGAGCCAGAAAAAAAATATCGGGAGGCTGAGGGCTGTTAGAACAGATTGGGCAGGGCCAAATCACTGGAAAGTAGGTTTTTAGCAGCAAAATACTCACTGATTATGCACTACTCATTAGATGATTAGCAGCAAATATGAGATGCTTGGAGGGCCAGGCCCCTGCTGGTCCCCTGTCTCCGCCACTGCAGGTATGTGTGTGCATACATGTTGGCTTGTTGGGTCCAGTGTGGTGTGGGCACACACACGCACACCATGTCGCTGTTCAACAGCTACCTAGCTACGTACATACGTACATGTTGCTGCGTGTGCATAATTTGGAGAGTTCCAGACAACTCAACAGTGCATTACAAGATGTGTGGGTGCGCGTGTTGCTCTCTGCAGCATCTGGTAGGTACCTCCAGAAGCTCCTTCCTTCACGCCTCATATGCAGACCACGCAACTTCTTCTTTTTTAACAAAAGGAAATATGTCAATGTTACAGAGATATTAATTACACCCACCCTCCACAACAATAAAATGTCCTAAACACATTACGATGCACACATCCCAAAAGCAAAAGAAGAAAAGAAAATGAAAGATCCGCTACGGTGATCAATTCCTTGTACCTACAGCACGAACCAACACCAAGACAACACCCAAACTCCAAATTTCTTCAAAAGCGACGCATACAAGAATAAAACAGTGCACAAGCGCCGTCGTCGTCCGATCATAGATCTTAGATTTTCACTTTGAAGAAAATCTATGCTCTCAAAACAATGTCTTCAACAAGGCCACTACAAGACACAACCAATTAAGGCCAGACATTGGGTTTACACCCTGAAAGCTAAGACTCTGTACTCCTCCTGTGTTGCCGCCCCCACTTGCTGATGCCGCTACTACAAGTCACGAATCACCAAGCAAAGTCCTCATCGCCTCGAAGAATCGATCCGCCATTACCAGGCCTCATACCTCAGCCACCATAACGTTCTCCGCCACCGTCTTCACCATGGAAATCGAAATACCGACATGTCCCATAAGGTCAACAAACAACGATCCTCCTGAAGCCACACGAGCTAAAATAGGGGCGCACACGACTGAATCTCATCCGATCCAGCAATCTACAGGCATCAAACACCTAATGGAGATCTCTGTCCGAGCCTTGTGGAACTCGTCAACGGCCAGATCAATGAGGGCCGACATCAAGCAGAACACCGTCTTGACGCTAGAAGAACCCTAGGACCGTCGCCGGAGGGGAGCAGATTTGGGCTGGGAGACCTAGATCCGCCACCATGGCCGGCTCCAACGCTGCCCTCGCAACCCTGGTGGCACAGTCGCCGTCGGATCCCCTGGGGCCGCCGCCCTAGCGTTACATCTGCGCCGCCATGCCGGGCGCCCAGGGACGCCATCGCGCCTTGGCAAGAGGCCCCCACAAGAGAGGAGGAGAGCCTGCCGTCCGCCGCCCGCCTGGCGAGCTTTGCTCGCCGGCCTCCCCCGGCGGCGGCAGAGAAGCAGGGGAAGGGCGAGGGTCGGGGCGGCGGCGGCAGAGAAGCAGGGGAAGGGCGAGGGTCGGGGCGGCGGCTAGGGTTCGCCCGAGCCGCCCCGCTGGAGGCGTCCAACCCTTTCTTCTTAAGCTTGAGCTATCACGCTGATGCATGCAGGCGAAGAGAGAGAGAAGGGTGTTCATGTGCTTGATGCGAACGTACATTCCTGTCCTGAATGATTGGATTGCCAGTGTCGAGGGTTTTGTATTACGATTAATTTTAAATTAAGCCAAAGCCAAAGCCAAAGAGGACACGACAAGCTAGCCAGCCCGAACCAAGGCAGTGCAGAGGAAGAGGAAATCTGGTCGCCAAATTCTGCAGCTGTACGTGCCTCCACATGTACATGTACCTCTGCCGGGCCAGAGTTTGGTGAATCTTTATCTTTTACTCCCTCCGTTTCAAAATAAGTGACTCAAAAATGACTCAACTTTGTACTAACTTTAATACAAAGTTGACTCACTTTTTGAGTCACTTATTTTGGGACGGAGGGAGTATCTTTTTGGCGAATCTTTATTTCATCGGGTCAAATACTTTATTTATCATTATTATATTTCCTCCGATCCATATTAGTTGACGCACATTTAGGCCTCCTTTGGTTCATATGATAGGATTATTATAAGAATAAGAAACTTGTAGAAAATGAGATGACATGTATCTCAAATCTTATTAGTGGGAATAGAAAAAAGATGCCATTTGATTTACAGCATTGGGATTTTTTTTCATTGATTCTAGACTCATATTTATTTTTCTTTGAAATGTGAAGGGTAGGAACCAATCCTATGTAGGAATAATAATCCATTCCTATGAATCAAATGGCTCTAAAGAAAAAATGCCTATAAGAATCCTATCCTACAGAATTTCTATGAAATTCCTTGGAACAAAAAGAGACCTATAGTCCAGCACTTATATTAGTTGAACCAAGTGCGCGTCAATTAATATGAATTAGACTGGAGTAGTATTTTTCTTTTAAGGGGGAGGCGTTTTGGCTCCCGGGTGCATTTGCACCCGGATGAACAGTACCCCAAAAAACAAATTAAATGTTTTCAAAAAATTCTGAAAAAAACTGTAGATGATCATGTTGGTGTCACAAACATGCTTGACAAAATTCACGCGGAACGGAGCAGCGGTGTTCCGTCGGCGAAAATAAATAAATTTTGGGTGACATTTGGTCTTTGATTTGTCTTTTTTGCGCAAGCCAAAATGATTAACATTTTTGTCTCAAAATTTGCAGGTCACATTTGTAGTGACAAAGATGACAAAAAAAAAATTTGTCTCAAATTTTTTGACATTTGAATTTTTTTTCAAAAATGGCCCCGGGTGCATTTGCACCCGGGAGCCGAATTGATTTTCGTCTTTTAAGCTAATATAATGGCAGTGATCGCCGACTGTTAGCAGATACAGTGCAGCACACCACGCAAGCAAGCAAATCAACTGATCAAATCAAGATTTCTTACATCCATGGTCACATCAGTCCAGCACTCAAGTAACTTCTAGTACATGTATGCTGTCTGGGCTGAGCACCCACCAGATACAATGCCCCAAACTGAGAGACCAGGACAACTCAACCTTGCAAGACCACAACATCCCTAGCACTACCTTGCAACTCAACATCTCTAATCCACATTTCATACCAGTCCCAGGCAGAGGCAGCATCAGACAGGCATAGGTAGCAATCACATCCTTAGTGGAAGCCTGTCCCTGAACCACAGACACCTTCAGCCCCTAACCCTATCAACAGCTTTAACAAGCACATCATCTCCCCTACCTATTGATAACACCTTTACCAGGCACAATGGGGGGACTGAAACTGAACCAACAGTAGCTGTATGCTGCAGAGAAATTTAGTCCTGCACTTGATGCATCCGTTCGCTCGTTTGTTCCCAGGCCCGGGCGGGAAGCTCGACATAGAGGGGACACTGAATGACCGCTGATGTTGTACTGAGAATCTGTTTATTCACACGCCAGCTTGGTGTCGAAGCTGGTCAGGCAGATGGCGAAGGCCTGGAACGCCGACAGCGGGTACCGGTAGTCCATGGTGAAGGTGTCCTTGGACACCTTGCCGAACTGCAGCAGCACCGTGTCGTGGTGGCTCGAGGACGAGGACGACGACGCCGACAAGGAACTGCCAGCAGGCTGGGGCTGCGCGGCGGCAGCAGAGGTAGGCTGCTGCTGGGGCGGTTGCGTCTGTGAAGACGGCTCGGGAGCCGCCTCTCCTCCGGAGGCTGGCGGTGGCGGGGCGGGGGCGGCGATCAGCTGGAAGTTCTTGACCGAGGCCACCGTGACGCGCCCCCGGAAGTTGAGGCACCAGCACTGCAGCTGCTCGTGCCACCGAGGCGACTTGTTCTTGAGAACCAGCGGGCTCTCCTTGTCCCCCGCATTTTCGTCGCCACCTTCTTCTCTCAGAGGCCCTCCCCCAAACTCGGAGAAGTGGCAGCTGCTGAAGTCCGTGGAGTACCGGGAACTTGCGGTGGTGCGGAAGGATTCCTCGAATAGCCGAGGGAGGAGCTCCTTCGGTTGGCCAGGCACAACGCCATCAGGGTCTACCGCCGATGTCGGGATGGAGTTCATGGTGCACTGCATCCGCCTTGGCCCGCGGGTGCCGAGCACGTTCAGCTCGTAGTTCACCTGAGCGATGGGGTAGCTGCCAGTCGCCGCTGGAACTTTGGGGGAGACTTTCCTGGAGGAGAACCGCCGGCTGGTCCGTTCCTGCGGGCAGAGTTTACTGGCATTGTAGGACGGCTGCGTGTCGTAGATGATGAATTTGGTGCCGAGGAAATTTGACCTGCAAGGACCATCCATGTTGTCTGTTAGATTTGTATGCACATATACCCGGACAAAGTCATTTCAAGTGACAATGGGGTAAGGGACGACTGTTGTCAAAGGGTATGTTACCTCAATTTCCCGATGTAGCCACTACTTGACCGGGATATATTTTTAGGATCCATAGAAATGGCATAGTCGGTGTAAGTTGTTCTCCGACTCCTTTTAGCTGACAGTAGGAACTTGCCATTATCATCAAGCACAGCTGCAATAGGCAATCAAAATGCTCAGTGTGCTGTGTAGTTTGCTCTGACTTCTGACCATATTAAAACAAAACTACTTAAACCTCTGTAGCAAATACAGAATTATGAATAAAACAGGGCATCCCTACAACTTTACTGAGGTTACTGAAGGCTTTATACACTATACTTTTTTATTTTTATACATCTCGATACTTAAAAATCATAAGTGAATCATCAAAACAGAATTAAAAAAATGATGATTAGGAGCACAATGGAGAAGTGCAGAGCAATTAGACAAACATACCAGAAGTAAGGGACAGGTAGAGACGATAAGTCAGCTTTGACTTGTCCCTTTTGATGAAACATTGGATCAATCCATCTCGAGATCCAGGCTGCACATGAGAAATTGAACCAAGTGTTATTAAAAGGTAAGAAAATATCACATCCCAAGTAACAAAAACGGATAGCTTAATTAAATACAGGGCCAGACTGATAAACAATATGGATACCAACTTTTCTTATTAACCGGGAGAGAATGGTGTGGTTACCTGCTTAAGGGACACAGGAAAGGTGAGCTTTCCACAGAATTCTGGATTCCTCACAATATCCTTGCACATGTCTCTCCAGGTTGTACAGACAGAAGCGCAGGCAACAACATCTTTGCGGGACGGCCAATTGCTGTCGTCTTCCTCCAGCCTTTTCATCACATCCCGAAGTAATTCAGGAGGAAGGCTAGCCCAATTGCCTTGCAGGTTTGTGACAAGACTATCCTGCAGATCACTTGCAGATTCAAGCGATTTCCCTCGGTGATGGCCCGAAAGGCTTGGGACGCTTGAGATTTTCGCCTCGAAATTCCGCCTTGACAGGTTTCCGAAGCTCTCCCTTAAATCGCGAACTATGCTGCGCAAAGTCATCTTTGGACCTGATGCAAACCCTGAGTAACCAACCGCAGCAGCAGGCGACAGCAGCAAGAGTGCGATCTGCAGTTCAAAAGCAGCACGGTGATCAATACCCTGTGAAATAAGCTCAAAGGCATGCTATGAACAATTGAACATTACAGAACAAGCTAAGGCATGCCATAGATTATCTTACATTCTGTTCCTATCTAGCGACAAAACCGGCGTATCGCACACAGCATGGTAAGTAGCTCCTACAACAAGCACGCTTAACAGCGACTGTTTCTGTCTGCAAGCACATGCTGCCATGTGGAGATTTAATAGTGAGTATGGTGAAAGTCAAGCCTAACAGAGACTAAACCATGCCCACTTGACTAAATCCAGACCCTGGCTAGGGACAGTGGACCAATCAGTTGATCAGTCATTCTCGTTTGTGTACCAGATACAAACATGGCCAGATGCGGCACGGCTTCTCCGATGGCGAAAGGCCAACGTAACACCCTTATTACAGGCATCCTTGATCAGCAAAACTAGCCCTTTTCTCCTTGTTCCTATCCTTAATCCGCGCGTCGTGGGTGGATAAACGAGAACGTTTTAGGCCTCCCGTTGACGCCGGCGCGTAGTACACGTAGTATATTCATTAAACTTGGAAATATTAGTCTTTGCTACTACTACTGTACGGAGTACAATCTAAGAAGCGGTGGAGTGGAAAAAAGGGTGCCTTTTTGCTAGAGATCGAGTGGAGACTCCTCTGCCCAGATCAGGCACAGGCACTCCCCAGCTCTGGAAAACAAGCAAGCACGGATCCAGCAGTTGGCATCTGGATAATAAATGGAAAACAGCCAGGGTTTCTTTCCTTCACCAAAGGCTGCTGCAGAACAGTTGAATCTGAGGAGTTGTTTCACACACACACAGCCTCAAGTTCATCATCTTTTTTTCTGCGCTTCCTGGATCAACTAGCTAACAAACCAGGAGTAACTACTACTCAGATGCAAAATCAAAGATGTAATGCGAGGGCGGGAGCAGATGTTGGGAAGAGCAGAGAGCAGTTTCCTCACCACTGGTGTAGAGAGCGCAGATCGGACGGCCGCTGAACTGTTATCCAACAAGAACGATCCCCAAAATCAAAATCCCGCAGGAGATCCCCTGAGGCTCGGAGACGCACGGGGTTCAGATTTGCACTCCGGATCTCGGCACCGACGTCGGAGAAGATCCGGCGGCTTCCTCGCGGTCCGACGCCTGTGAAACCTGATCCGAGTGCTCACCAAGAAGTCGCAGCGGCAGTGCCGACCTTGAGTGGTGGTTGGGTTGGGAGTGAGGCGGGTGGGTGGGCACGCAAGAAAGGGGAGAGCGGGGCGAGGGAGCGGAGGCGCGGTAATGGTGGTGGTAGTGGTGATCCGCGGATCGGATTTAAGGAGACCGTCCGTCCTCCGTCGACGGGTGGGTGGATAGGGCCGAGCCGAGGGAGGCGACGAGCGGGGCCGGCGGGCCAGGGTGAAGGAAGGAAGAAAGAAGCTTTTTTCCCCTTTGCTCCGCCCACTGTCTTCCTTGGATTGTTGGGCTGATATTTCTGTACTTGTGCCGCTGCTCAAAGTTGAAAGTTGAAAGTTGAAAACTTTCGGCTTTCAGCGGCGTATGACAGGGAGATTTGAAAAAATAGATTCGGCTTTGCACTGGGGCGACAGCATAATCCGACGTGGATGCCACTGGGGTTGAACAAAAGATCTGGCAGGTTTTACCATGCATGGCTGCTGGAGCCTGAAACACATGGGCAATCATGAATGCTCTCTCTGAATTTTTCTGCTGCTATATGCTGCTAGTAATTCCCACTGAATCAATCCTGTATTCTAGTGCCCACTCAAGTCTGAAACTCTGGCTGTCATGTTACTGTTAGTAAGTAATTAACCTGTATGTAAACACCCACTCAAGTCTGAAACCCTGGCCGTTGTTTCAGCGAGCAACCCTGACTTGACTGAACGTCTGAATCTTACCCAAAAGCTGCTAAATTTGTAAATAAAATAAAATGAAATTCACCGGGCCATTTGAAATTCGACGCTTTGTGAGCCGAATGGATCCTGGGCAGTGGACAGCTAGCAGAGAAGTTCAGGTGCAGCTGTTGCCGTTTGGTTTGGTTGGCATAACTGTCCATCCATCCATCCATCTGTTACTGCAAAGCAGGCGCAGCGCCAACCAGTACGGCTACGGCAGCGCCATTCAATTCGGTTCAGGTTCAGTCCGGTCCGGTGGATGGGTGGATAGATCATGGATCTTGTTAGATGGATGAATGTTATCTACTTATATTTACTGCTCTCTGACGAGGACAAGCACGATGAAAATGCTGCATGGAAGGCAAGCGGGCAGAAGCATTTCACTCAGTGGGATGGGCAGCAGGCGTCCAGATGCAGGAAATTTCACCATGCACATTCGGAAAAAGGCGCTGGGGAATAATAACTGAACCTAATTTGTAAAGAGGCCCAGTCGTCCGAGTGCGCATTTCACTAAGGTGCCCATCAGGGAGGAGAAAAAGGAGAATGCAGGATAAGAAAGCGGCGCACATTATGGAAAGCAAAGGACAGTCACAAAGGAAACACCTTTCCTTTTCTTTTCTTTTCTTTTCTTTTCTTGCAAGGCAAATCCAGTCCTGCCGAACAAACAAGCAAAAAATATCCCGAGATATTTTTTATTCCATCTGAAGATCTTTTCTCTTCGATTTGTCATGTAAAATATCTGATGGCACCGTGCTGTGTGTTCGTTCTTATCGACCGAATGGTTAACCGGTGTTTAGAGATTTATTACATTGACCTGGTAACCATGCTTCAGAAAAAAAAACATCTGACTTGGTATTAGCAGCTGCAATATGGGTTTGAAATCAGATACTATGGTGTGTAAGTAAGATGCTTGTTCAAACCCTTCCAAAAAAAAAGATGTTTGTTCAGATGCTATGGTCTAATTATAACAAGATCTTTTCTTCTTAATCTCAGATGTGATGTGATGTGATGTGATGCGATGCGAGAGTTCGTTCTTATCGGCCGAATAATTAGTTAACCACTCTTGCGGATTTACATTGACTTGGTAATCATGCATTATCTTCTGTCTAGTAGTACATGCTTAAGAAAAATATCTGATTACGAGTGCCATACGGGCTTGGGGTCAGGCTGTACTTATACTCGAGTAAAAAGTTTGATCAGCTGCCATAGTGTTAGTGTGTACGATCACCCGTGCCGTGGTAATCATTGAGGCAAATTAGATGGATGTCACTGTACTTAAACGTGTAGTGATCATGGAACTGCTGCACACGCTGACAGCTACATGGATCCAACCAAATGGTCCAGCCTGATTTGATTAAATGTGGTTGCTAACTGTTCTTCTCATTGCTGCACGCAGGCACGCAGGTGGTTAGCATGCCTGCATCTCCCTTCAACTTCCCATCTGTCTGCCTTTTCATTTTTATTTCTTGGCAAGTGTACTTGCACACAAACATTTCACTAGAAACTCCAGATCTTTCCAGATCCTCCTGCTCAATTATGTACTCCCTCCGTCCAAAAATACTTGTCAGAAAAATTGATAAAAATGGATGTATCTAGAACTAAAATATGTCTAGATACACCATTTCTCCGACGAGTATTTCCGGACGGAGGGAGTACTACAATATCGACCCCCTGTTCTTTATGGGCAAGTCAAACGATTGGATACGCTTGCGAAATCACGGAGGAGAAATCAAATCAGAGATGATAAGGAAGAAAAAATAATAATACCACATGCAAGCACACGGATTCGGAGGAAACCATCATCATATAATAACAACAACGGCAACAATTGGCACTAGTTTTTTCTCCCATGATGCTACCTAAATGGAAGCAAGTTGCAAAACAAAAAGGCGGCTCGCACGCGTGCCCTGACGGCCCTACGGGGAGACGGATAACATTAACAACGTCGCGATCTGTCACTCATCACTCCAATTATCAGCACTGATCAGAGGTTTGTGCAGATGCAGGTGCAAGCACCGAGGAAATCCCTGTGAAACCCCATGGTGGCCATGGTGGCCAACTGGCCATCGGCGAGACAGCAACAAGCACCTCCATCGGCTGCCGCCTTTAATCCGATTCGGCTAGCTTTATGCCGGCAAGATTGATTGAATCCAGCTGCACCAGAGGAGACTGGGACCTGAGACTGAAGCTTTTCTTCTTGTTTCTTTTGTGCAACATGATACCAGCAGCAGAGTGAGACGTGCACATCTTTCTCTCCCAAGTATCTAATGCTAAGCAATGTGTAATAGGGATGGTTGGTTAGTTCGGCACACGGCGGGGGAACACGCGTCGATCGATGGCATATCTTACAGGATTATGGGAGGAGTTTTGTATAACCTGCTGCAGGGATCAGATGCTAGGTTAGATGATCGTTTGGGTTAATGCCCACTCAGCTGCTAGTGTGAAATATGCTGCTTGGCACTAGCTAGAATCGGCCCTTTTACCCCTGCTTACTAAACAAATTTAACTAGTCTGATACCTTTGGTTAGATTAGCCTAATAATTCATTAATGGAGAGTATGAGATCATTAGTACGTACATGCACTGCTCTTTATCCTTATCCACGGCGGCTGCAAAGAAAAAAAAAAGGAAAGGAATAAGATGCGGCTAAAACTGTACTTTATTATATCCGAAAAAAGACAAGAATTGTACTGTATTGTTTCCAGGTAGAAGGTCTTTGCAGTTGGACGACGGTATGCTGAATTTTGCTTGTCAATGATATTCAGAGATGTGAACATGACAACCACTCGCATGATTAATACTGAAAGATGACAATATGCTCATAATATAGAATTTATTGAATCACTAGACCGCGACTGACTGACGTGAAAATATATAATGAAAAAAAAACTCAGAGAAACAAGTACTCCCTCTGACCCATAATATAAGAGTGTTTTGACACTACACTAGGCTCTTATATTATGGGACTGAGGGAGTAGCATGCATGCCTTTGTTGTGAAACTAAGCTAGGTGGGACCCCCCCCCCTCACCGCATCGCTCCCGCAAGCGACGGGGGGAAACCCTAGGCCCCGCCCCCAATAGCCCTCACCTCCCCTCCCCTTTCCTCGCCGCCGTCGGAGTTCAATGACGGGCAAAGCCTGGTTGGCGGTGGCGGGGCCTCCTCTTCTCTCCGTGCGGTGGTGGGCGGCGCGGGACGTCATCAACGTGCGGGGGTGTGTCACTGTGTGGGGCCGACAGCTGAGCCTCGGCATGGAAGGCTACGTGGTGATGGTGGTGGCACGTGCCCGTGGTGGCGGAGGCCGAGCATGCCTGGCGGCGGCAACCCAGGTCAAGTTCCGGATCTAGCGGGTGCTTGGCGGCGGGCAGGGCAGGGGATGGCAACGATCTGGCAGGGTCGTGGCTTTGGTTGTGGACCACGGCGACGTGCCGAAAACTGGTGTACGGGTGCAGTGGCTTTTGGTTAGATCCACCCGGATCCGGCCCCTAGTCGCCGGCGGGCGGCTCGAGGTGGTGGTTGTGAACGTCCTGATCGATGCTTGGATGTGGGCTACGACGGTGTGGTGGTAGCACATGGTGGCGGTGTGGGTCTCTTCGCGGCGGTGATTGGACATGCTCCGATTTTGGTCGCTGGCACACTGCCCTGGTGGATGTCTCTAGGGATCTTTCACGGCTGCTGGTTGTGACCGGTCTGGCACCTCACGTTGTTGGGCGGGTGGCCGAGACGGGCCAGACATGTATCCAAGTCGGGAGATGTAGTTGGGCATCACAAGGAGTGGCGTTTGGAGAGGCGGAGGGGGTGATGGGTGGCGCCGATGTGGTCGGGCCACCGATCACCAGCAGGGGTGCCGATCATCGACATGGTTTGCTCCCTCTTCACCTCTTCTCCAACTTAGTGTCTACCCGATCCATCTGATCGTTCTGATCGCCGGCGGCTCTGCGAAGGTCAGAGCGTGCCAGTTGGTTCATCGCCTGCAGCCATGGAGGGCCTATGGGGCGTCACATTTCCTGGGCGGCGGTCCGGGTGGTGGGAGCTACGGTGCTCATGGGCTAAACTCGTGGCTTAGGTGTGTGCGGCTAGTTGTCATGGACACATGGACGGTGTTGTGGTTGGCAGTTTGACGTTGCGTGGACGTGTGCAACGGTGGTACGCGTGCCTGGCCGCACCTTGGGAAAAAGCGGACTATGCTTGCGGGGGTGAAAACCCTGTATGGCTTTGGCCAGGCCAACGTAGTTGGCGTGTGTGGACGTTGTCATCTTCCTGAAGTCTCCATTGTGGTTGCTCCTTTCCATCTGTTGGGCTTCGGATAAACATCTAGATCTTTAGATCGGGTGGGGCGGCGCTTCGGTGTCGTGTCCTTTCTGAAGGTACCATCTTGGAGCTCATGGTTTCGTCGACCCTCAACTTCACCTCTTCGCGGCATCTATTAGGGCTTCAATGGCTTTGTAGTGATGCTTACTATCCTTTTGTAGTCTACTTTGAGTCATTTGGTGTGTTGTTGTTGTAGATCTTTGGCACCTTCGTTTCTAGCCTTGGGCGAGTGTGGTGTGGGGATGTTTCGTTTGCATCGGTTCATATGTGGATTGTTGCTTTATATATAAAGAGGGACGAAAGCCTTTTCGGTAACTAAGCTTGGTTGGATGACCCACACCACGCTTGTTGTGTTGTTGTAATCGTAGAGGTGATATGCCAGTCTTACATGGAAGTTAGAAAGATCTTAAAAAACACCTTTATTAATAAAAAAGAACAGTTACATCTTTATTAGAGGCTATACAATTTCGTCCATTGGCTCCTCAAACCAATCCCTTATCGTAGAAAATCTAGCTAACCTAGCAATTACATGAGCTACATTGTTCGCTTCCCCATTACAATGTTCAAAACTAGCGGGTCTGAGTACAACGCCACCTGTGCCCATAAGCAGGTCATGATCAAAAGATGCATCTGCGTTAAGCTTCACAAAACACATAGGAGGCCTAGTCCACCCCCTCTTTTTAGTGGTTGCATTTGGTGAGTAAGCATTAACAAAAATACCGTTATAGCACAAATCCCCATATAAGTCTAATGAGCTTCTTGAAACTTTACTTCATGAACCATCTTACGACTATCCCATCATAAGTACCAAGCGGTAATAGTGATTAATTCACGAGCATTCTGGAGGCCCAATATAGATAGATCCTGGTCTGACATAAGAACTAAGAATTCAAGGACTGCCTCTCCCGCATGATGAAGAACACAAGCTTTGTTAATCACACCCCCCATCCCCAACTTATACCAAACCTCCTTAGTTTTGTGAAAAAGAAACAATACATGTATTAGAACATGAGGGGCATATGGGCACAACTTTCAGGTGTCTATTGGCAAACGTAACACGACACGGAAGACACTACAAGAAATACGTCAACTTGTGACCTTCTGTCAGTGACCCTGAAAGAATTGGTCATAAATTTATGACCATTCTAGACCAATTGGTCAAAAGCTGTTCTGGGGGCTGCAAACCCTAAACCATAACGACCATTTTGGTCAGAAAGGTCGTAATTTCATTAGAGGAAATGGTGTAAAGCTGGCAGCACTGTCCACTGCCTCACGTCTAGCTGATAACGACCAATATAAAATGGTCACTACCCTTTTTTGAATGCATTAGGATGATTAGGCAGCCACCTCAGCAACCTCACTTATATGTCACTGTCTAGGTGTCATTTTTGCTTAAATGTTAATATTAAACAGACAGACGGGGCACACACTGACAGGCGGGCCCCATTTGACAGACGGGGCCGAGCTCTTAATTCGCCCAAAAAAGATGCGCCTGCTGGGACTCAAACCCACGACATGGCGCTAGCTTAGCTCACTTGCTACCACTAAGCTAGAGAGGGACTATTGCTCATATATGGGAATTTGACTATACATTATATGAAACCACGGCTCTCTCGTATCAGTGACAAGTGGGACCAGGTGGTGGCGGGCGGCGGGCGTTATCCGACCAGGTGGCATCGAACAGAGCAACACGGGTGTTTTTCTAGGTCTTCCGACCAGGTGGCGGTGGGCAGCGGGCGACGGGCGGAAGCAACTAGTAGGGGCCGGCGGACGAGGGCGGCGGGCGGAAGCAACCGGCGGGGGCAGCGGACGAGGGCGGGGCTGGCGGCTGAAGCGACCAACAGGGGCCGCTCGCCTTGCCCACGACCTCGCCGCAGGTGACCTCGCCCACGGCCTGGAGGTGAGGTAGGGGTGTGGGCGTGGAGGCGAAGCGACCAACAGGGGCGGGGGCGGGGGCAGTGACCGCTGGTGACCTCGCCCAGCAGGGGCGGGGGCGTGTGCCGCTTGCCTTGCCCACGACAGGAACGACAACCTCGCCCACGGCCTCGCCGCTCGCCTTGTCCACGACAGGAGCATCTCGCCGAGCATGGGGGACTCCTCTCCCCCCTCTCCGCCGCAAGCACACCTCCCGGTATGCACCCCTCTCCCCCTATCCTCTCCTTGCCTCTGATTTGCCTCAGATTTGCCTGTGTTGCGCCTGCTGATGAACACTAGCTAGTTTGTCAACACTAGCTGAGGGGCATTGGAGAAAGAGAGAGATAATTTGAGTTTTTTTATCTTACTAGCTGAGGGGCAGGGGATGACCACTAGCTATTATTGTTATATCATTTTGAAACGGAAAGGAAAGAGGAAGGAGGAGATTCAATATGTTGAGGAGCTTAATTTGAAATGCAGTCTAGTGTAACTTAATTCGAGTGAGAATCTTTGTGGATATTATGCACTAGCTACTATGCAGTCTAGTGCAATTGGAGCTCAATATGATGGATGTATGCTACAGCTTGCTTCATAAATGGATGCAGTTGGAGCCTAATCTCTTTGTGGATATCCTCTTTACAGGAACCACATATGTTTCTTAGTGCAGCTCTCCCTGATCTATGATAGGTTTTACAAGTTTTTGTTAGCTTTTCTTTTATCCCATGTGAAATCTGTATTTCATATGAACTGCTTTTTATTGCTCCCATGTGAAATCAGTAAACCATGTGAACTGGATTAGAGTAGTGAGCAATTGGAAATAGCTCAATGTTGGGTGCATATCTTATTTTCTGGTAGTTAGCATATAAAGTTAGGCAGTTAGCTTATAAAGTTGGGTGCCTACCTTATTTTCTGAATTTTTAGCTGCCATTACTTCCATCCATTTTCATTAATTAATGTTGATGCACTTAAATTGATTTGCTAAGTTGCAACAATTTGTTGTCTTTGGCAGATGGACAAAAGCTGGATTAGAAAAGGAGTTAGAAAGTTTTCGAAAGAACATATTAAAGGAGTTGATGATTTCATGGCATTTGTTCGGGCAAATTTTGCCAACGATGCTCACATTCTTTGCCCATGCTGTGAATGCCTCAACCGTTCAAGAATGGCTCAAGGAAGAGTGGAAGATCATCTGCTTCTTAATGGGATGTCCAGCACATATGATAGATGGATATATCATTGAGAACCTTTAGACAGACAACCTCAACATTTTGAAGCTGATACAGAGGCCCCTCATATGATGGGTGGTGGTGATGCTGGCATTTATTTCATGAAAAAGGTTTTGCGAGATAATGCTAGTTTGGAGGAAGAGGATGGGCATGAAGATGATAGGATTCCTGACCTATTGAAGGATTTCTACGAAGCTGAAGATCGTGTTGATGGACAGAAGTCGTTGTTTGCTGAGGTGTTAAAGGAGGCGAAGCGTGCAACTCATGAAGGGGGTAATTTTTCAAGATTTACCTTCACCGTGAAGTTACTCCACATCAAGTCTTTCTACTGGATTAGCAATGCTGCATTCAACGCAATAATCCGCCTTTTGAGCTTGCAATTCCCTGATAGTTGTGTTCCCAGATCTTATGATGAAGCATTGAGCATAATCCACAGGCTGGGGTTAGGTTATGTGTCAATACATGTGCGCCCAAATAACTGTGTCTTGTTTCGGAAGGATTTAGCAAAGCATGACAACTGTCCAAAATGCAATGCCTCTAGGTGGAAAGATGCTGATGGGAAGAAGTCAATACCGGAGAAGGTACTGAGGCACTTTCCATTGATACCAAGGCTACAACGGATGTTCATCTCAAAGAAATCATCGCGTGAGGTACAGTGGCACAAGCTGAAGCGGCAACTTGTGGACAATGAGCTGAGCCATCCAGCGGACGGAGAGGCATGGAAAGAATTTGACCGTATACATGTAGATTTTGCTCCAGATCCAAGGAACATAAAACTTGGCATTGCCACAGATGGGTTTAATCCGTTTGGGAACATGAGCACGTCTTATAGCATGTGGCTAGTTTTTGTGGTGCCGTACAACCTGCCACCATTGGCATGCATGGATCAGTCCAACTTCATGATGTCATTGCTTATCCTGGGTCCAGAGTCTCCAGGAAAGGATTTTGATGTCTTTATGGAGCTCCTCGTAGAAGAACTGCTCCAGCTCTGGACTGGTGTACCTACATACGATGCCTTGAGTCCGGAAGAAAAGTTCAATCTACGTGCTGCAATCATATGGTCCATCCATGATTTCCCAGCTCTGCACACTCTGTCTGGGAGGATCACAGCGGGTTATAAGGCCTGTGTCCATTGTGACAAAGACCCTTGCTCAAAGAGAATAAGGAGCAAGATCTGCTATATTGGGCACCGCTGCTTTCTTCCTCGAAACCATCGCTGGCGAAGAAGCAAAGATTTTAATGGTGAGAATGAAACCCGTGACAAGCCAGCTGAATTCACTAAAGAAGAGCTAGAGCAGCAACTTGAAAAGGTGAAAGATGTGAGACCAGGAAAGCTTGCAAAGAAAATAAAGCGTGAGGAAGGTCAATGTTGGGACCGGAGGTCTTGTTTGTGGGACCTGCCATACTGGGCTGATCTGAAATTAAGGCATAATCTCGATGTAATGCACATTGAGAAAAACATATGCGAGAATCTGCTAGGGATGTTTCTGAACATTGAAGGGAAGACAAAGGGCACGGTTAGTTCTAGGCTTGATTTGGAGGACATGGGCATAAGAGAAGATTTGCATCTACATCACAATGAAGATGAAGATTCATTTGAAATGCCACGAGCATGGTATACAATGAGTAAAGAACAAAAGCTTGCATTCTGTGAATTCCTAAGAGCGGTGAAATTTCCAGATGGTTATGCTGCTAACCTAGCAAAGTGTGTTACTTCTGATGGATTCAAGCTTTCAGTACTGAAAACCCATGATTGTCACATCCTCCTCCAAAGGATTTTACCGACGGGCCTCTGAGGAATCATGGACAAGGATATATATGAATTGGTTGCTGAGCTGGGAAATTTCTTTAGAGAACTGTGCTGCAAAACACTCAAATTAATTGTCCTGGAAAGACTTGAAGAAGAAATCCCAATTATTCTTTGCAAGCTCGAGAAGATTTTCCCTCAAGCTTTCTTCATCGTAATGGTCCATTTGACGGTGCACTTACCAAAAGAGGCAATGCTTAGAGGCCCTATGCAATATGGTTGGATGTACCCAATCGAAAGAAGGCTGCTTACTTGTAAGCGTTATGTGCGAAACACGACAAGACCTGAAGGTTCTATTGCTGAAGCATATGTCGTTGACGAGTGCTTGACTTTTTGCTCTAGATACTTTGGTGACGTGGAAACAAGATGGAACCGTCCGGGAAGAAATAGAGAGCAGTCTGATTCGCAAAGTGGTGATGTCTCTGTTTCAACCATGGTGTGAAATTTCTTGGAGCCTCACAATACTTGGAGGCTGGTGATGAGTATGACAAGATGGTTTGGTATGTGCTCAGCAATTGTGCTGAGGTTCTACCATATATCGAGTACGTTATATCCTGTGCACTCATTATATTTTTTTTGCTTGGGTTGGCACCAACCTAATGTTTTAATTCACACGTTTTGTTTGCATTGCAAGAAATGCAAGGAAGAGTTAAATTAGGAAGAAAGCAAGATCAATGTTGATAAAAGGGTTGCCAAGGGGTTTGCTAATTGGTTTAAGAATAATGTGAGATCTTTAGCCACATGTTTGATGTTTTCTGTGTTATTCACCAATTGTTAAATACCATTGTTTGCTAAATGGTTTATTTGTGCAGATTGGAAAGTTGCATGAGGAGAATAAGGTCAGTGATGATCTATTTGCTTTGGCATGCTTACCGGATAAGCGAGTGAGAGTGTATTAAGCATGCATTGTTGACGGTGTCCGGTACCACACCATTGACCGCGAGGAAAAAAGGAAGACACGGAATAGTGGAATCGTCACTGAGGGGTCACATGATCGTGAGATCATTGACTTCTATGGTCAGTTGAGAAGCATCGTAGAGTTGCGGTACAACTCTAGTGGAGGCATCCATCACTCGGTTGTCTTATTTTGCTGTGACTGGTTTGAGCTTGGTAGCAAGAAGAAGAGAGACTCTTTTGTCAAATATGATGTCCACTTCAAAAGCATCAACACTGCAATGTGCTGGTATAAGAGTGATCCCTTTATTCTAACAACACAAGCAACAATGGTGTTTTATCTGCCAGACACTCTTTTGCACCGAAAATGGCGAGTTGTGCAAAACTTTGAGCACAGACACTTGTGGAGTGTGACTGAAACTGAAGTGGAAAAGGGCCCCGGTGATGGTGGACTAACATACCAAGATGATGACTCTACGGAAGTTTCGTTGCAAGCCGATGATGACTCTATGGAAGTTCCGGTGCAAAGCAGAGTGCGAAGGAACCGGGAACGTGTGAGCGTTGATGTTGCAACAGTTGAAGGCATCAAGAAAAGAAGAAAGGTGGTAGCGGATGGACATGAGAGCGAGGACGAGGAAAACATGACTGATCATACTATGTTGCAATATTGTAGTGATGATGAGGAAAACAAGAGTGGGCATAGAGTTCCTTGTTTTCGTATCGACGACGATGAGTAGCGAATGGACATGAAGGTAAATACTATTACTTCATGTTCTTTGTTTTGGTATCTATGGGACTGGTGACCTGATGTGATCAATCTTCTCTCCAGGTAGAAAAATGCTTGAAGATTCTAGGAGCAAAATGATGTGATCCTGATGGTTGTAGCAAAATGATGATCCTGATGGCTGTAGCAATAGTCATGTAGTTATCCTGATTCACAGTGCTTTAAGATTCCAGCAGCAAAATGTAGTTTTTGTAATATGGAGCAAAATGTAGTTTTTGTAGCTGTTATGCTTGCTGTTTTGAACTGAATTGAGATGTTATGTTTCATGAAGTTTTTTTGAACTGAATTGAGATGTTGTGTTCTGATGGCATGGAGCTGATGGCAAAATGAATTTTTATACTGATGGAGATTCAAATTTTGGTGATCTACAAGTTGTGTTCTGATGTTGTGATCTACAATTTTGGTGATGGCATGGAGCTGTTGTGCTCAGAATGTTGTCTTGTAATGCTGTCAAAATGTTGTCTTGTAATGCAAAAGATTGCAAAATGATCATACGGAAGATTTTTTGAACTATTTAGTCCAAGTTTTGGTGATCATTTAGTTCAAGTTTTGGTTAGAACATCATCATGAATGTTGTCTAGTAGTTTTTTTTGAACTGAAGATGTTGATTTAACTGAATTTTGGTCAGAACTGAAGATGTTGCTTTAACTGAATTTTGCTTCAACTGAACATGGGCGCGCTCCATCAGACAACCCGTCTGATCCCACGTGCGGCTCCATTTCACTCTGAGCAAAAAATAAATAAATAGCGCGAGCGGGGACTCGAACCCACTACCGTGCGCTCATTTCACTGTGTTTCGACCACTGGGCTAGTAAGAGGCTGTTGGTTTTGTAATCTATGCCCACTCTTTTCAATATATCAAACCAGTCACATAGCAAACGCAGAACTCGCTGATAAGTGGACCCGCTCCTCCTCTCCCGCAACTGACAAGTGGACCCTCCTCCTCTCATTTCCCATCCTTTCCCTTCCTCTCCCATTCTTTTCCTTCCTCTCCCGCAACTCCTTCCTCTCTGCCGTCGCCGCCACCGCCGCAGCTCATCTCCCCCGACCGCGGCCGCCGACCGCTGGAGGTTTGAATCCGCTGTCGCAACTCCTTCCTCTCCTGATAGGTTAGGGTTTTCTGCTGCTGTTTACTGGATTCGATTAGGGTTTGAATGGATTGGGGATTAGATTTGGTTAGGGTTTGATTCGAATGGAGGGGGGAGTGGTTGGGGTGGTGTTGTGCCTTGGATTTGGGCTTGTAGGTCATCCAAAGCAATGATGCATTTCTGCTATGACACATGACTTCTGCCAAATGCGTTGGTTATATGTTGCTTGATGAATTTGCGATTGTTATTTGATTTTGAACCAAGCTGTTGGTATGTGGGTGCTAGTTTTCTGTTGTTTTGATCCACTCCATGTTAAATGTATAGAAGTAGGCTACAACTGAATCAAATATGAATACTGGGGGTTTGAACTAACCAGAGCATACCGCCTTTTAGTATTGATTGAATCTTCCTAGTTTACTAGCCTTGGTTCATTCCTGCCATATGTGGCACATATATTAGTTGGCTAATCGCCCTATTCTACAACTTGGTAGTTATCTGCATGCTACACTTGATACCTATGTCTTGATTTTGAATGTCCCATCTTTTGCATGCATGGAACAAATCAAGCCTGCCATGTTGTAGTATGTCACTATCAATAAATACTGCTTGTTAGAATTTGGTCTGTATTCAAATGTGCATGGTATCATATTAGAAGTAATGATGCATTTATGCTATTATACACGACTCTTGGTTGTTCATTACCCATTGTTACTTGCTATAGGTTATCCAATCTAACTTAGCTATTGGTTATCCATGTGACTTGGCTATAGGTTATCTGATGTAATGATGCATTTCTGCTATGATACATAACTTCTGTCTAATGCTCTTGTTGTTTTTTGATGCTTATATGTTTTTGTGTCTGTGCACCTGAGCTTGCTAGTTTCTCTAATTCTCTTGTTCTGGGTTACTCGGTGTACATTGTTTGAATTTAGGTAGGCCTTTTTTAACTGTACATAGAATCAAATAGGTCTTAACTGAAGTGCCTAACTTGATGATCCAAGCGGTTGTCGAACAGTCCAAGTGGTATCAGTCTTGCATAGATTGTTGCTGTTGATTTGGTGTCTGAACATGTGCCTTAATACCGTTTCTGTCATTTGGTGTCCATGGATTGAAATGTTGGCTGTTATATATTGAATATGTACCGGAGTGATTGAATATGTATTTACTATGTTTGCTAATAAAAATATTTTCCAACTATGTATAATACTTAAAACTATGAGAAATAGAATTATTGGTAAATCACAAAATTAAAGTAAGTAAAAAAATTATACGAATATATTATCAAGAGATTTTTATACTTATTTATGAACTATTTTTTCAATCCACAATTTTATCTATGTAATTTTGTAGTATTTGGTGAACATAATTAACCACATTATAATGTTGATAGTGATTAGTTATATCTTTTTATATAGCTCCAACCTATACCATTGAGAAACACACTTGCACTATACTAAATTCATTTATACATCAACTAAATTTCATTTTACCTCCACTCCCCCTCCCCCCATTCTACGTGTGTGTTCGGGTATATTTGAATATCTTTCAAATTATGGGTAGACATTCTTAAAGGCTATCATTTATGAAATATCTTCATAGCTAGTGGTTTCTAGTGTACAATTACGTATATACATACAAAAAATTCTAGAGTATATTAAATGTTTGCAAGGAGCTTGCCACTAAAATCATTAGCATATGCCATCTACCTGTTTTATGATGAAATGTATTCTAGATACTCACTACTAGGGAAAAGCCAAGCAGCAGCGCGGGTTTAGGGTGTATCAGTACCGGGGGTGCCCGCGCTACTGATATGGCGCCACAGGCCCACAGCTAACTTGTAGCAGTAGCGCGTGTTGACACACGCTACTGCTATACATGGTTAGCTGTAGCGTGTGTTGCAGACAGCGCTACTGCTAATTATCTGTAGCGAATCTTATACCCCGCGCTACTGCTATTACTTTCAAAAATAAAAAAAACTTGATCTCGTGCGTGTTGTCAATGGCAGCAGTGGTTCGATCTAGCGACGGTTGGGGTCGCCTGAGGCATGAACGGAGGACGGCAGACCAGATCCGGCGGTGGTTGTTGGAGAGGGCCCGTTTCTATGGAAGAGCCAGGCCGCGACGTGGGGCTCCTCTTCCCGACCATGCCAGATAGTTGTTGTCCATGGCGATGACCTGCACGGGCATGGACATGGGAGGGTGAGTCAAACCAGAGGGAGAGAGAGAAAAGGAAAACTGAGAGAGAGAGAGGAAGGTGGTGGAGGGAGCAGCAGAGCTAGTCACCGATTGTGAGGTGCTCCGGTGTGGTGGCGCGGGGCGGCGGCCTCCTAGACGTCGGCGGAAGACCGGCGAGCTCCTAGACGCTGGTGGTGCGAGGCGGCGGCCTCTTTTGGCGCCATGGAGGAGGAGGGGCGCACGGGCAAGAGGTCCATGTGAGAGCGTATGTAAAGAGAGAGAGGAGAGAGTGGCGGAAGAGAGGAGGGATTTGGGGGAGGAGATGAGGATTCGGCCCCTTTAAGTTTACACGTCGGGTATCCGAGGAGCCCCTTTAAGTTTCCGGCCTTTATCAATACCTTGTTATTTTTATGCCACACCTCGGGTTTGAAGTTGTTCCCGGGCGGCAACGTCCTCTTGCGTCCGAGCTCCAACGCCGGACTGCATTCGAGGTATCTTTTGCAGCCGAGCACCAATGCTGGACTGCTTCCCAGCTCTAACGCCGGATTATGTATCCGAGCTCCAACGCCGGACAGTATCCGAGCTCCAACGCCGGACTGTATCCGAGCTCCAACGCCGGACTATGTATCCGAGCTCCAATGCTGGACAGTATCCGAGCTCCAACGCCGGACTGTATCCGAGCTCCAATGCCGGACTATGTATCCGAGCTCCAATGCCGGACAGTATCCGAGCTCCAACGCTGGACTGTGTATCCGAGGTGTCGTAAATCACCTTGGTTCAAAGAAGTTTGAAGGAGTTTAGCCGAGCTTAATGCCGGAAATGCCCTCTATGGAGCCAGCCACTAGCGCCCGAGCTTTATGCCGGACTGCTTCCGAGGTGGTGCACCGCCCCGAATGTGGGCCGATTTTTGTCAATATTTTGATTGGTGCAATTTATTCTCTGCCGAGATACATAGTCAGTAGCCCTCAAGGTGGGTATCGGTCTAAAACCCGAGATGCACATGAAGGATGACATATTACCGCTGATCCCCGTAGCCGTTGAGACTCAGGTTGATTTGCAAAATCGGTCTGAGGATCAAGTCCTAGCTCGGCAGAATACTTCGGGACACAAAAAGCGGCGTGCTCAGTCCTCGAGACTTAGGTTGGGTGCGGCCGACCAACCTGAGGATCAAAATCTCCTCGGAAACTGTATTGCACTTAAAATTTTCTGCATAGAACAGGCAATGCAGTAGCCCCCGAGACACTGGTTGGGTGGCAACACCAGATCAGGGGATTGATGTGCCCCTTTAATATTTGTAAATAATAAGCCCGAAGCCCAGTAGCCCCCGAGCCTTAATGCGGGCACGGGAGGCCGAATTAAGGATCGATATCCCTAGTAAAATCACAAATTATGTGTAATGACTCTATGTATCCCAGTACTTTGCGTCATTAATGCTCGGATCCGTATTGTACAAAACTTTGTTGACCGACCATCGGCTTCCACCTCCACGGCCAATAGCCGAGGAGTGTTTGTCCTACTTTATAAAGCCTTTATGAGGGCAAAGATTTAAAACAAACAAGGCAATCTGGCCATATGGTTTTATAAACAAAGGTACACGGAGAGACATGTTATATTACTGTTTAACAGAAGAAATGTCTTCCAAAGAAAATAGTCCCGCTATCGGTTCCTTTCTTTGGGTTGTCATGCTAAGCATGATCATGAAACCTCAGCTCCAATGTAAGAGCAAAATATTGAGGATTTAGTTTGGGAGGCCATTTAATAGCCTCCGGTAGTGTTCGGCGACAGTCGAGGTCAAGCCGTAAACACTTCGACCATTGTTATGAATGGCCCGTCGTTTAACGTCGTCATCGGATCGCCGACCAGTTTACGCTTATTGTGACAGTCAGTTTTCGGCTTTCTCCACTGAGGTGCTTAACCATGTAAGCTGGAAGCACAATCGCAGTGGTTCTCCCTTTGCACACCTAGCCGAACAAAGCGGAACATAGGAGGCAAGCGCAGGAGCCGGGCAACCCAACTATTGACCGAAGACACAATTCGAAACCGATGCATATATAGCAATATCCGAGAATGTTTTTGCCGAATCTCTAAAGGTGTCCGGCATTGCACTGCGAGACTTGTGCTGAAAACACACAAATAGTTTAAAAGTTCCATGGGCTCGAAAAGCCAAAAAACTTATTCAAAAGGTTAATGTCCGAACTAGATCAAGTGTTCGGTGCCAATCCGAAAATTGGACTTTAGAAAAAAAGGTGCTTCTGCCGTGCTTTAACATGACACATCCTATCTCAAATCTTCAAGCGGGTCAGCCTACGGCTTCGACCTCCTATCCCGAAGGCTGAGTACTTCTTACTAGGCCAGCTTAGCAAACTAAACTCTAGCTGCTTTGAGAGAGAAATTAGGCTCCCCGGCTAGTGACCGCACACTTGTGTCGAAAAAAGGAGTGATAAATAGTAATAAAATTTTTGCAACGACTAGGAAGAAAAACACTTATCATAAAACGGCGCATATAAATTTAAGAGCCCCCAAGTGACTTGGGTAAAAGAATGATTGCATGTACCGAAGTACTTATATCATATCTATGTTCAACCGAACTTTAAACGCATCTTAACCGATCGTCGGCTTCTCCCTCTTCGGTCAAGGACCGAAAAATGTTATGTACTCCATCTGTCGAGAATATCGACGGTGTTTCCAATAATCAGGCAATCAGGCCATAAAGCTATAACAGACAAAGCGCGCTCAGGGAACTAATGCTATATTACTGCGAAGAGTAAGAAGCATCTTCGAAGAAAAATAGTACCCCCACCGATACCTTTCGTCGGTGCTCATTGTTATTATGAGACTTATGCAATAGATTTTTTGTACTCATGAGTTCCGTTGTGTGCCGACCACGATTGAAAACAATAAGAGCGCTAGCTTTCGGCTTCACCCAGTCTGAGGTCCGGCTCAGTTGACCCGATCGTGACAATCGCAGAGGTGCTCCCTTTACTCCCTAGCCGAACAATCGGGAACGTAGGGGTAAGCACAGGATCCAGGCAATCCAGCTTGCAGATCGCTTAAGTCAATATGATGCATATTGCGGCGTAATACACGAACAAGGAACGAAGCCGTACAAGTATAACCATATGCAAGAGGAAAAAGCTTCATGAAGGAAGCCCCCAAGTAAGCGGGGTATTTGAATTTGCGCATCACAAACAAAGTTTGGACAAGGAAATTTTTACAAGCAACTTTTTTCCAAAATAGTATAATGCTTGACCGAGCCGAACACAAGTTAAAAATTTAAAACTTTGAGCGTGAAGACAACTTAGCTGGTTAGTGTGTTCAATATTGATGACGCGGTCCGAGCTTGATGCGGGACAAGGTTCCATCGCCGAGCCGGTCCCGAGGTGGCGGAGCAACGAGCTCGGCACTCCGAAGTGGTGACATAGCACGGTCAATGTAGGACGGCAGGGTGATGCCGAAGTCCCCGGCATGGGGTAATGAAGTGTTGACGAAGCCCCCCGTCCGGCCGAGGTGACGCCAAAGGATATAGTCCGGCTGGATCATTTTCCTGTGCACAAAAAATAGTGCAAACCGGAGATAATAGTAATAATATAAAAAATAAAAAAAATCATTGCATAACAAATAATTTATGCAAAGTGAGTAATAAAAGAAATATGACCTGGCGTCGAAGTCAATGTCGATGCAGGGCGGCGGCGTGATGCGGTAAAGGCATGTCAAGGCCTGAATTCACAGGTCAGTTCGAGTTTCGGATGCGGCGTTCGCCGGACTATGTACGGAAACTGACCGAACCACCATGCGACCGTCGTTAATGCGACCACCATTTGATAGACCTGCGTACATATGACGGACAAACCAGAGTAATAATTCATTGGAAAAAATGAACCCTAACAAGCAAAAAATACTATATTAATAGCACCTGGCTTATTTGTTGTACCAATCCGAAGAAAGGTGATTCCCAAAATTAGGACTCGATCCGCACACCTATCTCCTGATGGGCGATAAAGCAACGGCATGGCGATGCTGGCGAAGTTTGGCTCGCCGAGGCAAAGCCCTCGGTCCAGCTAACGTGATGGAGCTAGTCGGCCAGCAACGCCGAAGTCTCCGGAGTAGGTTGATGAAGAGATGATGAAGCCCCCGGTCCAGCGATGCAGGTCATGACGTGATCGATGCCGACTTGATGAAGTGACCGTGTGGCGATGCAGGTGTGCCCGCTCCGTGTAATCCGTGCGGCGGCGATGTTGGTGACGATTTATCCTTCGCGATGCCGAACTATTGTTTGGCTGGCCGAGATGATGATCCGAAGAAATTGAGCTCGGCTCAACAAAGCGACGACGTGTCTAACGCAGGTCGGCCGCCGTGGAGTGATGTTGTCGGGCTGGTTTGACACCGGCGCGACGGTGAGGTTCGTATTGCGAGAATACTTTTAATACTACTGGGATGTGTTTGAGAATAAAACACAACACCCCATACGAAAACTTCCTTCAAAAAGGATGTCCGAGATCCTGTTCATAAAGAAGATGAATTCGGGTCGGATTCGTTCTCGCGCAGAAAACAGATCCAAAAAGTGATGCACTAATAGGAAGTTTCCCGGAGTTTGGACGGTCGGATAAAGCTGAATTTTTGGCAGGTTGGATCCGCAGCAAATCAACGGTTGGATATGGGAATTCCGCAGCAAATCAACGGTTGGATCCTCCAAAGGACGTACGAGCTAGATGCTGGACACCACACCCTAAACTCATTCGGATTCTTGTCCAGATTCAACAGGGCTCCGGTATATCGGAGATTGCCGGAGATTCCTCCATCGGAACTCGACGAAATTTTTGCAGGGTTGTTGTAGACTTAATTCCGCATAATTCCACCAAAGTAATCATTTAAGAGACACTCGAGGAGGCGGTGGCGGCGGATACAAGTTTGCTGACTAGAAAAACAACACGGTCGCCTGAGGGCAATGTTGACGTTGAGCCCCCAAGCTCCATGGATGACTCCTCCATGATCTTGATAGAGATTGGAGTTGGTATTGACAAAGGCCTTCATCCGAACATGACAATCGGAGGTAGGGCGCAGTCCTTGGTCAAGCCAAGGTGACCAGCCGAGCTGGTGACGAAGAAGCCGACATCGCAGTTGACCTGCAGTCGAGCCATTGAACCTTTCGCCGATCACACAGCGGAACTCTCAATGAAAGCACCAATGTCGGTGTCAAAACCGGCGGATCTCGGGTAGGGGGTCCCAAGCAGTGCGTCTTAGGATCAATGGTAATAGGAGACAAGGGACACGATGTTTTACCCAGGTTCGGGCCCTCTTGATGGAGGTAAAACCCTACGTCCTGCTTGATTAATATTGATGATGTGTGTTACAAGAGTAGATCTACCACGAGATCAAGGAGGCTAAACCCTAGAAGCTAGCCTATGGTATGATTGTTGTTGTGTATGTCTATCGACTAGCCTGGCCCCGGTTTATATAATGCACCAGAGGCCCAGGATAACAAGAGTCCTAGCCGAATACGTCAATGGGGGAGGAGTCATTGTCTTGATCACCAAGTCTTGTGGATTCTTCCTTGTATGCGGCAGCTGTTTGGACTGGCCCATGAGTATACGGCCATGGGGGTCCACGGCCCAATCCAACTGACTGGGAGACGACACGTTGAGTACCCCTTAGTCCAGGACACCGTCAGTGCCCCCACCGGTCTATGAATCTATTCGACCTAGTCGAGTAAGGAAAAAACTTAAGACATAAAGCCTATGGTCGACTGCCAGCAGTCGACCATAGCCTTGGGGACTACACCCAGTGGGTGCACTCAGCGTGCCCCCACTTATCCAGAATTTCAATCGGCACACCCAGTGGGTGTAGGACAAACTCTAAGAATTTTAGAAAGAAGAGTTTTCAGATATCATATCCTAACAGAACATGCAGTGACCGACTGACCTGAACATTGCTCTGAAGAGCCGAACTGGCGTCATAGGCTGCCTGGCTGGCTTCTCGTATTGCCTTCACTTGCTCCATCATGACCCCCGCTTGGCGTATTGCTTCTTTAGTAGCACTAGCTTGGTCTTCTGGAACGTGGTAGGTTGAGAAAAGCGAGGGTTGAGCAGCACTCGACGACGAAGGACGAGCACTCGTCAACGGCACCGCAAAGGTTACGGTAGGCCGAGTGACATTGTCTCCCTCCACGACCAACGTCTCGGGTGCTGGCACATCTTGAGTCGCCTTGCCAGCAGACGTTTTCTTGCTCCTCCTCTGCCTTGGTGGTTCCTCCTCGTCGTCGTCAGGAAGGTCAATAACAATGTTAGATGAAGCTGCAGAAAGAATCAAAATTAGAGACAATAAGTCAGTCGACTGAAAACGGCATCACAAGAGTCATACCAGGTTTTGAGGTAGTAGCATCCTCCATCTCGTGGTCTTCAGCCATGGCCGAAGTATCAGAAGTAGCAGCACTACAGTTCCAGAAATCAGTCGATTGACCCATGAGTCGACCAAGAACAAGTTCATGAAACAGGGAAAACTCAAGACTACCATTACCCTGAGATAGTGGGGATCACCATCTTCATCTTCGGCAAGACCTTCGCAGGTTTCGACGGTGCCACTCGAGATTGCTTCGGAGCCTTCTCAGTCGGCGCCGGAGAAGTAGTCCGAGGGCGCTTGGTCGACTGGGTAACGGTCGCGACCCCCTTACCACGCTCAGTCGCGGGATCATGGACAAGCTTCGAGCGTCTTTCCGAGCGGGGAGGTGCAACTTCCTCCTCCTCCTCCTCCTCTTCCTCCTCATCAGAGTCATCAGCCTCATCATCGTCGTCAGCATCTGAATCCCACTCCTCCGGGCTTTCGCTCCCACTTCCTTCCTCCTCTTCAGTCGGCGTCTGTGCTCCATTGGGCATCGAGTATAACTCCGTGGTGGCCTGTCAGGCAACAAAGCAAAACAAAGATCACTCGACCAATTCACAGCGAAGCAGAATGAATAAAGCAAGATTGTAATTGGAAATAAATGGCCATACCGTGTCCGGTGTGTAGGTACAATCGAGTGGTGGGATCCTCCTGGCCCCTCGAGGGTCGTCCTTATTCCCCGTGATTGCGGTCACCCACCTCTCCAGTGTGGCGTCGCCGACCGCCTCTGGATGGACCCGAGTGGTGTCTTCGGTCCCACAATACAGCCACATCAGATGGCCTCGGTACTGAAGTGGTTGGATGCGCCGCCTAAGGAAGACCTCCAGAAGATCCATACCCGTCACTCCTTCTCTAACGAGTTGGACTACACGCTCCATCAGCATTTTTACCTGAACTTTCTCCTTAGGAAGCACTTTCAGAGAAGAGGGTTTGTCCACTCGGTCCATGGAAAATGGAGGGAGACCAGTCGACTGCCCCGGCGTCGACTCGTCTTGGTAGTAGAACCAAGTCGACTGCCACCCTCTGACCGACTCAGGAAGGGTCATGGCCGGGAAGGTACTCTTATTCCTCATCTGGATCCCAAGACCACCGCACATTTGGATAACCTTAGTCCTCTCATCGTCCGGACTTGCCTTTTTCATTGTCTGTGAGCGACAGGTGAATATGTGCTTAAAGAGACCCCAGTGTGGTCGACAACCCAGGAAGTTCTCGCACATGGACACAAAGGCAGCAAGATAGGCGATGGAATTGGGGGTGAAATGGTGGAGTTGCGCCCCAAAGAAATTCAGAAACCCCCGGAAGAAAACACTCGGCGGCAGAGAAAAACCACGGTCTACATGAGTGGCTAAGAGAACACACTCACCCTCCTGCGGCTGCAGTTGACACTCGGTCCCCGGAAGCCTCGCTGACCCGTGGGGGATCAGTCCCTCATTGGCCAGGTCATTGAGATCTTTCTCAGTGATGGTCGAGCGGATCCAATCCCCTTGGACCCAACCCTTCGGCAGGTGGGACCTTGACGAAGATCCGCCCCGACTGGACGGTCTCCCCTTCTCTTTCGCTGTCGCCATCGCCTTCTTTGCGCGCTCTAGGGCCGCCGTCTTATCCTTCACCATTGTCGCCGGCGAAGCGCGCGAGGAGTGGATAGGCGGAGGCGAGAGCAGGCGCAGTGGGCGGAGGCAAAGAGGGAGGAGAGAAGAATGGGAAGGCACTGTTCAAAAAACCCTCGCCCGGCGCTTTATATAAGGACGCTTCCGAGTGGCTGACGAGTGGGTCCGGACAGTCCTGTCACATCCCGAAACAGTCGCGCACGCATGATACGTGGCGAAAAAGGCGGCGCGGAAATTGAGGCATCCGCGCCTTATCCCTTCCGAGTACCGCGGTCCGCCCCGTTTCGCGCGCTTCCCAAAATTCGGATCCCACAAAATCCGCTAACGGCAGATCAATCTGTCAGACGATATCTTTCCTACGATCCGTCGCTCGAAAGTTCACTAAAGTTCAAAAGTTCACTCGACAGAAGACGAGAATGAATCAAGGCGACTGAAGTAAAAGTTGAAGCCAGCGCAGAAAGAGAAATCACCGATCCAGGATACGACATAATCAAAGCACGGGAGATAGGTCGGAGAAAATCACCAACTCCTTCCTCACTCGAACCTCGATCCATTCGGGGGCTAATGATGATGTTATGTACCTAGGGTAGGGTCATGGACCTATCTAGGATACCATACCCAAGGACATCCTTAGACGAAGCTACCTTCCAGTCGACCAAGAGGGACTCCACTCGACCGGCTAGAAGACACTTGACCATGAAGACTCACTCGACCACCAGGAGTTTAGGATCTACTCTGCATCCAAATGGCCTGTAATTAAGTAGTCTTAATGGTCATGATGACACTTTATGTAGGGCGTTACCAGTAACGTCCAGCCTTAATGTACTTTAACCCTCTGCTGCGTGGGTTGGCTGAGGTCCTGGCGTCCTCTATATAAGCCACCCCCTCCACTGGTAGAAGGGTTCGCACCCCTGTAACTCATATACACATAAACCAGTCGACCGCCTCCGGGCTCCGAGACGTAGGGCTTTTACTTCCTCAGAGAAGGGCATGAACTCGTTAAACACTCGTGTGTACAACTACTCCATAGCTAGGATCTTGCCTCTCCATACCTACCCCCCATTCTACTGTCAGACTTGGAACCACGACACTATCAACTTAGTAGTAGCGAGGGGTAAAAACCCGCGCTACTAGTAAGTAGCAGTAGCGATGGGTATAAACCCTCGCTACTAGTAACCGTCTGCCTATAAGCTTTTCCCTAGTAGTGACTATAACAGGTTTAGTAATAACTGAAACGAGCATTGCCTATTAAAAAAAACGACCGACATACAATAAATCGCTTGGATAAAAAAATACGATCATGTTTTTAGTATACAACATTGGCATTGGTGTTTTTCTAATGCTACCTAAGTGAAAGCCAAGAAGGAGTGAAAACCAAGGAGAAGCAAGTAAACAAGCATGCACACGTATACACTTGTACTTGTGATCCATGGCTTCGATGCATTACATGTAACATCAACAATGTTGGACTTCTCCCTTGTCGGTTCATTTATTAGCCATGATCAAAGATGATGGTGGAGATGCAGGTACGGTGAAGGTACTAGGAGAATCCTTGTGAAAAATACTCAATGCATTCATGGCCATGGGAGTTCAAAACCATCACCTTGATCAACCGTGACGTTTAATTCAGTTCGACAATTCCATAAAATGTTTACTCAACAAGATTGAATCCAGCTGCACTGGAGGAGTCTGAGGCTTATAATTTTTTCGGTGTATCTAAATACAAGATATGTCTAATAACACACTTAGTTAGTCCAGCTCGAGGAAACATGCATGAAACGAATGTGAGGATTTTGTATAGATTTGGGGTGCTAATGCTAGATTAGTGTTGGTTTAATGCCCCCTATTTGAATGTAAAAATGCAACTTGACACTAGGTAGAATCAATCGACCTATGAATAGTAACAGATTTAATTAATCTGATCTTTTCAATTAGATTAGTGTACGGGGGGAGAATACAACATGAGTATATGTCTGCTCTTTATCATTATTTACAACATATGTATGCTCTTTACATATTTAGTTGTTTGAAGATAAATGATAGCACACTGAATTTGGTTGTCGATAATCTACATAGACATGAACATGTCAGCTCGCGGAGGATGGCATTGTGTGGAAGCATACGGCAAGTGGATACTATTCGTCGGCCTCCGCTCACAAGGCGCAATTCCTTGGCACGACCTTCTCTGCTTCGGACCAAATGGTTTGGAAGGCTTGGGCGTCGCCAAAGGTTAAATTCTTCGCATGATTGGCTATTCAGGATCGAATTTGGTCCGCCGATAGGTTCACCAAGTGGTGATGGATAAATTGTGGGCTTTGCCCCCTTTATAAGAGAGTGCAAGAGTGCGGCACACACCTCTTTTTAAGTGTTGTTACACTTTGAGGCTATGGGGTTTGCTAATGGAGAAGCTATGACTCGAGGACTTAGGCGTGGCCTCTTGGCATTTGGAGGGCCCCGCAAAGGATCGATGGGCAAGTCGAACCGGCGCCGACACCACGAAGAGGAAGGCCATGGCTTCTCTTACCAAGCTTGTTTTGTGGACCATATGGAATGAGAGGAATGCAAGGGTATTCCGCAACAAGAGCGCTCCACAAACAATTTTGCTCGTCATCATCGTGACCGAGGCAAACCTTTAGATCACCGCCGAAGCAAAAAATTATGACCAATTGTGTTACCAGAATAATAATTCATGTGGTATTTGGGTGGATTGTAACAAACTTATTCTCTCCTTAATTAATAGATAAGGTAAATATTTTTGCCCCTGTTTCAAAAAAAAACATCAAAAGATGGCATTATGCTCGTAATATTAAATTAGTAGACGATGGTTGCCGCTCTAGTATAGTGTCAAGAGATGACAACAATAGTGTGTACTACCATACAATTAAGCGCATCTATTCAAAAACCAAGGAACAAAAAGGAGATACTAAAAGATGTCTACACAAAACAAAGCTATTATCATGCTCCTCATTATCTAGAAAGTAGGATGCCTATCTTTGAGACCAACCTAGGATGAATGGCGCCACATTTTTCTAAATGGAAGCGAGTTGAAGAACAAAAAGGAGAGAGTGATTCAGAGCCTTGATGCATAGCCCTACCTTTTTTTTCGACAAAGGGTGGATTTTATTAACTCAAAATGAGCATCAAGAGGATACAACACTATGAGCACACACCCGGTCTCTGCATAACTATGAAGCCAACACCGACACACATGAAAACACCGACAACTAGCAAAGTCATAATGACCAAAGCTATATGTAGGCGAGAGAAAAAAAAGGCAAAGCGGTCAAATCCGCGATCGACAAACTATAGCAAAAACCGTATCCGCACCAACCATCTCATGACTTCACACAGACTACAAAATTCTTTAACAGCAACGCCTTCAGGAAGGGAGCGACGCTGACGCAACGTTCATGCATGGCCCTACCTAGAGCTTGATAACAATAACGACGTTGCCATCTATCACTCATCACTTCACCAGTTTAATTAATTAGCTGCACTGGTCGAAGAAGATTAATTGATTGTGCAAATGCAGGTACATGCACCCACGAGAAAGTTTTCCTGAAACTCAATAGGAGACAGACAACAGCAACCAGCTACAGATACTGCTTTATACCAGCAAGACTGAATCCAGCTGCTCAAAGAGGAGGCTGCAGCTGAAACTTTTGTCCTTCTTCCTTTTGCGCAAAAGACACTAGCAGAATGAGACTTGCATCAACTTTTTCTTGGACGTATATGATGCTAAGCTATGTCCAATAGCATTGTTAGTTAGTTCGGGCACATGGAACAAGCATTGATTGATCGCATATCTACCCGATTATGGGAGGAGTTTTGTATGGCTAGAATCAGATGCTAGATTAGTGTTTGGGGTTGATGAATCCCACCCAGCTGCCAATGTTAAATATGCAGCTAGACACTAGCTAGAATCAATCCTTTTACCTTTGCATACTAAACATTCATATTTTCTTAAAAGAACTATTAACAAATTTAGAAAATAATCACCTTTTAAAAAGTTCATTTATACAAAAATTCATGTTTTTTAAGACGGAAATCAAATCCTAAAATCCAGAAAAGACCAAAAGAAGTAAAGAATCGTCTAAAACCTTGTAAAACTAAAAAATTGTAGCAAAGCTCGCTCCAGTAGCTTAGACTCAAATGCGCCAACCCAATCGTGGTGGCCTGCGTGAGCCACCTTCTATTTGAAGCTAACAACATAGCATCAAGTAAGAGTTTTCAGTTTGACACTAAGAGCATCTTCAATAGATGGTCCAAATTTTGGCGGTTCAAAATCAAAGATGTAAAATATGGACCGCCAAAAAATGCATTTTGGAGCTCCGAAAAATGCTCAACTCCAACAAATGGTCCAAATCGGAGATGTAAAAGAGCAACTCCAACAAATGGTCCAAAACGAAGATGTAAAATCGTCTTGATCGTCTTCTTCAACCTCGGGACGTCGGCCGCCTTCGTCAAATCCGTCGCCATCAAGCTCTCCCCGACCTCCCCGAGCGCGCCATTCTCCCCGTGATGAGCTCCTCTCCCAATCCCCCTATTTTTCCCCTTCAATCGGTGTCGTTTGCCACCGCTCTCGTGCTCGTCCGTGGTCGCCATGGCCGGAGCCCGAGCTCCCCTGTACGTGCTCCTTTGCCGGCCAGCAGCGACGAAGGCGGCCAGCAGCCGACGCGAACACCACGAGCAGCGGCACGGGTGCGCTGCACGGGCCAGCAGCGACGATAGCTCGACCGGATGGGGTCAGTGCGGGGCGGCAGCGGGGCCGGGAGGCGGTGGCAATGGGGCAGGCCAGGGAGCAACGGCGGGCGGCGGCCTAAGGACCCGGCGGAGGCCTACAGGGGGCAGCCGAACCGCCGGAGGCACCGAATACCACTGCGGCTGCCTCTTGATTAGGCGGCGCCCGGGCGGCTGCGAGACGGCTTCCGGCGACGGGGGCAAGGGCGACGGAGGGCGGCGGCGGCGATTTCGGGCGGTGGCGGCAACAACGACGGGGATTTGGGCGGTGGCGGCGGCGGATTCCGGCCGACTGGTGTCCGGGCGGGCGGACGGACGCGGCTGTGAAATGAAATGAAGGGCGGTTGGGCGTTGCCGGCGGTCGCCAAATTTAAACCAGATGCACCTCGTGATGTAAATTTGCACCACGTGGTGTTGCATTTTACATCATGAGGAGGCCGCGGTCCATTTTTTTTTACATATGGACCATCTGTTGGAGCAGCGTTTTTTGTTCCAGACGATCCAAAAATTAGGTATTTTCATATTTAGACCGTCTATTGGAGATGCTCTAAGGGCGTCAAATAGGAGGTCCCAAAAGACCGGTCCCGAATGTCGTTGCTGCTTGAAATGACTAGAATTACTAGATATCCCACACATTGTTGCCGGAACATTTTGCGGTATATTTTATGATGAAACATGCTTTTAGAGTAACTAGTAAATGTGGACGTGCATTAATTGCACATAAATATTGGTCGATTTTTTGCGCATTAATTATGTGATGAACGCTAACATTGATATTTAGAAGATATTAATTGCCCGCTAAACATGTTGAGCACTCACCATTGGAGCAATCTAGATCGTTGGATTGACCTGGTTTGATGGTTGAGATTACTTGTATCTACTCTCTGGGTCTTTTTATATTAATTGGTATAGATAATACGAAAACTAAAACTAGAGAACATTTAATTTATTATTATAGTTATAAATCATCAATTAGATATAAATAACATAATAGAAAGAAAATTCTCATGGCGTTTCCACCCATATCCTTAGCGACTAGGGCAAACTCTCCTCTCCATACTTCGTAGCTGAGACCGTAGATTCGTCGCCCACTCCGACAACCAGTGGCAGGGAGGGAAATCTCTGTGTCCCTATGTGATAGCCTGGCTTAATAGGGCGATTTCCTTCTTTTCCGGGAGCCCATTCAGAAAGAGTTCAAAAGTTATCCGTGCTCAGCTTGGACCAATTTCAAGATGGGGGACTGACTAGGAAGTTGGTCCCAGGTGCGCACAAGTGATGACAAATTACGCAGTAAAGACGGATGCGGCTCTCAGGAGGATGGCGAAGTTTCTTCTTTAAGTTTGTTTGCCAGACTTCGACCCTCCTTGACTTCACCGTATGGACGGAGTTGATGGGAGCTCCGACATAGATTCCTACCATCTCTTTGGGGCGGTGAGGTAGGGTTTCTCATCATGTGGTGAGATTTGATGTCAGGTGATATAGATCTATTCAAGGTTTCAACGACGATGACTGCCGCTCCAGGGCGCTGTTCCTTAGGGGCACGTGCGCGAAGACTTCGTGGCTATCATCGACAAGGTTAAGCTGACTCTGGTAGGGGAGCGACGACAGCGGCCGTCAGCAACTCACTTTGGCAGCGGCAGTGCTCGTCCGTCGATATGAGATTTTTTTTCATGTATAATGCAATGGCGGAG